>NC_080789.1:91998170-92138170 GCF_028018385.1 Neofelis nebulosa
CACCATGCCTTAATATCAACTCTTGAAATACTTGAAATAATACAGTGCACATTTTCCAATCTTGTTCTTTTTCAAAAATTCTATGCCTAATCTAGATTCCTTATATTTCCATATACATTTTAGAATCAACTTGTGAATTTCTACAAAAAACAAACAAAACAAACAAAAGAGCCTGTCAGGATTTTGTTTGGTATGTTGTTAAATTTCTATATGGGAAGAATATTGCTTGTCAGTTAATCATCATGGTATAGCTCTATATAAACTTTCTTTACTTGCCTTCAGAAATGCTTTGTAGTTTTCAGGAAATTGATTTTTCTAAATGTTTCTCATATTTTTTCTCTTTAATTTTTTTTTTTTTTTTAATTTGAGAGAGAGAGAGAGAGAGAGAGAGAGAGAGAGCGCACAGGAGTGGAGGAGAGGGGCAGAAGGATACAAAGAGATAATCCCATACAGGCCCCACACTCAGCATGGAGTCGGATGTAGGGCTTGATCCCATGACCCTGGGATCATGATCTGAGCTAAAATAAAGAGTCGGATGCTCAGCCGACTAAGCCACCCAGACATCCCTGTTGTATTTATTTTTAAATATATTTTATATTCCTAGTTTGCTGAGTTTTAATTATATTTCAAATTTTTCAAATGCTTATTCTTATTTAGAGGATCATAGATTTTTTTTCTCAATCTGTTAATGTCATAAATCACACTGATTTTTCCAGCATTAAACAAACTTTGCTTTCCTGGTAAAAACTCTTCCTATTCATGTCATACTATCTTTTTACTACATTTTTGGCTTTGATTTGTTAATACAGCTCATTCTCATTATTTGTGATATTTATGTTCTACAAAGTCACCACAAATACACAATTACTGAATATAAAACCATTACATTTAGAGAAGTACAGAGTTAGGTTCTTGCAAGCCTCTATTTACAATGTTTTCCTCAACCAAACAATATTTAACCTTGTTTTGTTTATTTTTCTGTTCAAAGATACCTTATTTAGTATATATTATTGATTCATTAACACAGAAATCATGGCTAACAGTACTATAACTCATGCTTGAACAAAACTTATCTAACACTTGATTTTTCTCCTGAGGGCACATCACAGCCTGCTTATATGTTGAAAAGACTAGACAACTGACACTATGCTTGGGAGCCATTTTAAATGGCAAAGTTACCAACAAAAATCACAGAAATATGAAAAATGTGACACTTAATGAAATATGAAAAGATACTTGTTTACAGAATGAAGGCTGAAACAAGAAATCACAGTGCCACCTTTTTCATCAGTTGGGAACACACAAATCCAGTGACTCAAATTTTTGGTTGCTCTGTATGTATGCATACCTACAAATGACCTAGAAAACACCTTGCATATTGATTTGGAGCTACAAATAAGTTTTAGTCAGTAGGTACATTTACAAATATGGGAACTACGAATAATGAGGATAGGCTATATTTTAGTAGGGATATTTTTATCTATGTTCATAAATAATATTGATATAAAATATTTTCTTGTCATACTTATGACAGTTTAGTATGGGGATGATGCTGGTCACCTATTTGATCTAATTTCTTTTCTCTTTTATTCTTTATTCTGAAAGTATTTTTTCTTCTTACTGATAGAAGTCATCAAGAAAGTGATTGGGCCTGGAGTTCTATTTGTTGAGGTTTCTTAATATGGTTTCAACTTTATAAATAGATAAAGGACTAATTATATTTTTAAATTTGTACTTCTTCTGGTGTTAGTTTGGCTAATTGTGTTTTTAAAAGAACCTATGTTTTCTAATTTATCAAAAGTATTGACCTAATTTTATTCATAGTATCCATTTATTCTTGTGGTATCTATAGGATCTGTAGTAGTGTCTTCTCTACCATTTTATTATCATTTTATATCATCAGTCTCTTCTTGCTCAGTTTTACTAGCAGTTTATCAATTTTATTAATCTCTTCAAAGGACCAAATTTTAAATGTATTAACTTATGTTTCTTCAATTTCTACTTTATTTTTCTTTAACTTACTTTAGGCTTAATTTGTACTTTGTCTTCTATATTCTTTAGGTAGAAATTGAAATAATTGATTTTATATTATTTTTTTCTAGTAGAAACATTAATGTAATTAACTTCACCTCTCAGTGCAATTTAGGTACATTTTAATATATTGTGTTTTTTCACTCAGTTTAAAATATTTTATAATTTTGTTTCTTTTGAATTCTTTTGTAAATGATTTCTTGAAATATTTGAAACATATCCATATATTTTTTCTGCTAATTATTTCTAAATAAATACAATTGTGATTAGAAAATATGCTATATATTATTTCAGTTCTTTGAAAGTTATTTAGACATTTTTCATAGCATTTCTGAACTTGTTGAGTATATGCCCATGAGGGAAATTTTAATATGTTTTTGAAATATTTTATATACTCTCTAAATTCATGTCTAGTTGAAGAGAGACAATTCATACATACTTTTGATTAGTTTTTCCCCCATTATGTAGTTCAACCTTTGTGTCTTTATATCAATGCTTTTATCTTTTTTAAACAGCAAATATTGTGGTTTTGGGATTTTGTTTTGTTTTGTTTTGTCTGACAAATGTCTATTTGGATAATTCAGTTTCTTTGGATTAAGTTTATTTCCATTTAATCTGTCTACTGATATATGTGTTTTTAAATCTCATGTTTTACTATTTTCTTTCTATTTGCTTAATTTCCTTTTTACTTCTCCTGCCTTTTATTATTTCATTTGTTAAAATCTATTTCTCTAGTATTTTCTTTTAATAGCTACCTCACAACACATATTTGTGTTTACCTTAGACTAGAACTTGTATCACCTTCTAGATAATGTCCTTAAAACTCTTTTGTGTTACTGTTGTATTTTGAATCTACATATGTTGTAAAAACCACAAGATCTTAAAGGTTTAGTTAATAGATTTTGGATTCTAGTAGTCTTCATTCCTTCTTGGACTTCTATGTATCCATCCAGCATTTTCATTTTCCCTGAATCTTTTTTTTTTTTTTTTTTTTTTTTTTTTTTAGAATTTCTTTTACTCCGGACCTGCTGGCAACCAGTTTTTATTTATTATTATTTTTTTCAAAGTTTATTTATTTATTTTGAGACAGAGACAATATGAGTGAGGGATGGGCAAATAGAGGGAAAGAGGGAGAATCCCTAGCAGGCTCCATGTTTCCAGCACAGAGCTAGATGCGGGGCTTGAACCCATGAAACCACAAGATCATGACCTAAGCTGAAACCAAAAGTTGGACAGCTTAACCAACTGAACCACCCAGGTGCTCCCCAGTTTTTATTTGTACAAGAACATTTTTCACCTTTCTCTTTTGAAGATAAAAGCCCAAAGGTAGGCTTTTGTTAGCAGTTATTTTACCAGAATTTTAAAATTCTAATTTTATTGTATTCTATTTCTCTTGAAACATCTGCTGTCATACTGTTGCTCCTTGAAAATTGTTATGTATTCTCTGTTTTCTCTCTGGGATCTCGGTGTCTCAAATCCTATGTATCTTGAGGATCCTAAATTTCAGTTTGCCTACCCAGACTAACGAGACTATACAAATTCTAGTCCACTCATTTCTGTTAGGCCTCTGTTCTCCATATTGTGAATCAGCAAATATCCAGAGAGGATAAATGAAGGACAAATACTTGACTGGCCTTAATGTATTTTGTTTTCCATTAGAATGTTGGCTTTTTGAACCCTGAATGCCCTAAATTTTTTCCACTGCTTTTTTTAAATCCAGATTTGAAGTGGGTTTTGACAAGAGAATTAGTCTGATAAATGCTACTCCATAGAGCCAAATATAGTAGTTTTTTCTTCTTTTGTTTTCTTTTCTCTCCACCTTCATTCCTACCCATGGCCCTCACTCTTCGGGGTACTACTATGTCCTTTGAGGATGACTACTACTGGGGCTACAGGAATGTTACCCTCTAGATGGGACCATCGCATCTCCTAGGTAGCATTGCTGCTACCACTAAGAGCAAACACTGATGTACCAGAACTCTTAAGGAGACATGTAACAAGATGCAGAAGAATTTGTCTCATTCTTTTCTGAGTTATACTTTGGTAGAGAGATGCTGTCTCAGACACTATCATCTCTTTAATAAAAGGAGCTTTCTTTCTAATACCCATAGGTATTCACTCACAGAGTAAACAACCAGGGAATAATGTGCTATTGTTTTTTTTAGGTATGCTTACTATTAAGACATCATTATTGAATCAGATTTGACTTTTTTATTCCCTCTTCCTCAGGTAAATGTTATTGTAAGAGTCTCCACAGAACTAGGAAAACAAAGTTTTAATAACTCCCTACGTAATTTCATAAAACATTAACAAACATATCTAGCAATGGATACAGCCTAAAATAGTGGTTCTCAACTGTGAGTGATTTTTCCTTTCTGTCCAGGAGAAATTTGCCACTCTTTGGAGATGATGACATTTTGAACTGCTATTGGCATCTATTGAATAGAGGCTAAGAAGGCAGCTAAACTTCCTTCAATGCACAGGACAGACACTACCCCACCTTCCACCCTCAATAAGGAATGATCTGGCCTAAAATTTCAATAATGCCAAGATAGAGAATACGTGACCTAAAATTAAGTTGGGTTCTTTCTGCTCTATAGCAACTGAGCTAAGCATTTTCAAAGGCAATTGTAAATCAATTATCAAAGGAGAATAATAATGACAGTAGTATCAACAATGTTTCAAATGTGTTTAATACAGATTACTAAGTGCCTTCATATATAATAGTGATTGAGGAGAATGAAAGAAATAACTCGAAAACTAACAACACTTTATGACTGCATGATAGTGGAGACAGCAAGTTTACAATACTCCAATGTTGAAGTTTATGTACTTGTTTTGCTTAGTAATCAAGCTTTGTGAAAGGAAAAAATACTTATAATTAGATTGATCTAAATTTGAGAGTTTTAAGAGCATATTTTTTGGAAATTAAGGAGGTCTAGGATGGTCAGTGTGCTGATAGGGATTGAAAGGATAGAGACTTGAATTAAGGTTGAGTAGGGAAACAAGTGAAGTTTTGAAGTCAGACTGGATGAAAGACTAGGACAAAAAGTGACAGGAGGCAGTCTTGGAGGACTCATTGAGGCCAAACAGAGCGGATATTTGTTTCTGGAGCTGAAGCTCCAGAATATGGGCACAAGCCAGAGCAATAAGAGCTTGTTATTGAAAATTCGTATTTAAATATACTGAAATTTAAGATCTCAGAAGTGGTATAATTCAAGGTAATGGCAACATTCAATGTTTGGCCAGGAAACTGAATTGATAAAATTAAATGGAAATAAATGCTTATAATTGCAGTAATATTTGAGACTTCATTGACTAGGGTATTTGATATATTAGATAATGCTGCATAAAGAAAAAGTTACCCTAAAATTCAGTTGCTTGCACAATAAGCATTTATTTTTCTCTTTCATATCTTTGTAGGTCATTTATGAGGTTCTGCTTTGGACTGCGCATTGGCTGCATTTGGCTGAAGATTGTGATTTTTAATCAGGAGTGCCTGATGTGTCTTTTTGTTCTCATTGGTCCAATAGCTCTCCAAGGCATATTCTTATGGAGAATGACAACACAATAGAGCAAGCTGAAAATCTCAATGCTTTATGAATCCTGCCCCAAGCTAGCACATTATCAGTTCTGCCCATAATCCACTGGTCCAAGTAAGTGACACAAAATTCTAATATTTAAAAAAAAAATTTTTAATGTTTTTATTTATTTTTGAAGAGAGAGAGACAGAACATGAGTGGGGTGTGGGGGAAGGAGCAGAAAGAGAGGGAGACACAGAATCTGAAATAGGCTCCAGGCTCTAAGCTGTCAGCACAGAGCCCAATGCAGGGCTCGAAGCCACGAACTGTGAGATCATGACCTGAGCCGAAGTCAGACATTCAACCAACTGAGCTACCCAGGCACCCCACAAAATTCTAATATTAATGAAATAAAGAAATATATCCTATCTTCATTGGAAAGTTTGCAAAGACAAAAGAAAAAGGGCATGAGTGTATCATTTTACTAGGGAAAGTATTTTTTAAATGTTCAAATAATGATTCACTCTATTACATATGTGTAACCCTTATGCTGTCAAGATCAATATGTTAGACATGGAAGGATTGGAGGAAATTCTTGTGCAAGGGAAAAGGAAGTAAGCAGGGGCAAGCAAGAAGAATGTTCACACCACAGTGTAGGTCTGATCCTTTGGCAGGAGAGGAAAAATGAAGTAGCACTGAATCAAAGAATCTCAGATTACACTGTAGTTTTAAGCAAGTCATGGAGGGGTGCCTGGGTAGTTCAGTCAGTTCAGCTTCTGACTTCAGCTCAGGTCATGACCTCACATTTTGTGGGTTCAAGCTCCATGTCAGGCTCTGTGCTGACAGCTCAGAGCCTAGAGTCTGCTTAAGATTCTGTGTCTCCCCTTCTCTCTCCCCCACCCCCATTCATTCTCTCTCTCTCTCTCTCTCTCTCTCTCTCTCTCTCTCTGTCAAAAATGAATAAACATTTAAAAAAAAAAAAGTCATGGAAATACTAATGGGAAGTTTTCGAGTCAAAGTTGCCCGGATAGGTCTGACCCCTCACAGATACAGGGCCTTCATTAATACTTGGACATATTAACTCTGCTTGTGAGTAGACAGAAGAAAGCATGGCTGTAGAGTAAAAGCAGTGGTGGATCGAAGAGGCAGGATCTGGGGCTTGCAGTCCACTCTTCTTCCCCCATCAGGAGACCTACATGATACTTTTTCATGGCTGCCACAGTCACACACTACATGGGAGTTGAGAAAAAATCTTGAGAATCAAGAGAAAAAGTTCTCAGTGAATGAGAGAGAGGTACTACTGAGTAGGAGATAACTGTGTTGACAGTAATGAGAATGATTAAGGGAAATTACCACGATTTTTCATATTGCTCACAGAGGAGATTGTGAAAAATTTGTTCTCATGAAACCCAAAATGGCTGCAAGTGGTCACTTCTCTCCTTCTCAAGAATTCACATATAACCAGCTAATAACCTGCTGTACTGGGGCACCTGACTGGCTCAGTGGGTTGAGCATCTGACTCTTGGTCTCAGTTCAGGTCTTGATCTCATGGTTTATGAGCTGAAGCCCAAGCCCCACATCAGGTTCTATGCTCTGACAGCACAGAGCCTACCTGAGATTCTCTCTTCCTCTCTCTCTCTCCCTCTCTGCCCCTTCCATTCTTGCACTCTCCCTCTCAAATAAACTTTAAAAAATAATCTATTGTGCCATTTTGTCAAGAATTATTATTCATTGCACCACTTGTTTGTTATTTCTAGAAAAATCAACATTTCCTTCTTTCATTTTTTCTCATTTTTTTATTGTGGTAAAATATACATGAAATTACTATTGTAACCATTTTTAAATATACAGTTCAGTAATATTAAATATATTCATGGGGTGCCTGGGTGGTTCAGTCAGTTAAGCATCCAACTTCAGCTCAGGTCATGATCTCAAGGCTCGTGAGTTTGAGCCCTGTGTCAGGCTCTGTGCAGACAGCTCAAACCTGGAGGCTGCTTTGGATTCTGTGACTCCCTATCTCTCTGCCCCTCCCCCACTTATGCTCTGTCTTTCAAAAAATAAATACATAAAGCTTCTGCACAATGAAGGAAACAATCAATAAAACTAAAAGGCAACTGACAGAATGGGAGAAGATATTCACAAATGACATATCAGATAAAGGGTTAGTATCCAAAATCTATAAAGATTTTCTAAAACTCAACACCCAAAGAGCAAATAATCCAGTGAAGAAATCGGCAAAAGACATGAACAGGCACTTTTCCAAAGAAGACATTCAGATGGCTAACAGACACAAGAAAAGATGCTCAACATCACTCAGCATCAGGGAGATACAAATCAAAACCACACTGAGATACTACCTCATACCTGCCAGAGTGGCTAAAATAAACAACTCAGGAAACAACGGATGTTTATGAGAATGTGGAGAAAGAGGAACACTTTTGCAATGTTAAGTGGGAATGCAAACTGGTTCAGCCACTCTGGAAAACACAATGGAGGTTCCTCAAAAAAACTAAAAATAGAGCTACCCTATGACCCAAGAATTGTACTACTAGATATTCATGCAAAGGATAAAAAAATGCTGATTTGAAGGGGTGAATGCACCCCAATGTTTATAGCAGCACTATCAACAATAACCAAAAAAAAAAAAAAAAAACAAATTATGAAAGGAGTCCAAATGCCAATCAACTGATGAATGGATGAAGAAAAGGTGGTATATATACATGCAATGGAATATTGCTCATAATTCAAAAAGAATGAAATTTTTCCATTGGCAATAATATGGATGGAACTAGAATATATTTGCTAAGCAAAATAAGTCAGTCAGAGGAAGACAAATATATGATTTCACTCATATGTGGAATTTAAGAAACAAAAGACATGAATATATGGGAATGAAGGAAAAATAAGATAAAAATAGAGAAGGAGGCAAACCATAAGAGACTCTTAAATGAAGAGAACAAACGGAGGGTTGCTGGATGCGAGGTGGGTGGGGGGATGGACGAAATGGATGATGGGCAGTTAAGGAGGGCACTTGTTTTGATGAGCACTGGGCATTCTATGTAAATGATGAATCACTAAATTCTACTCCTGAAACCATTATTACACCTTATGTTAACTAACCTGGATTTAAATAAAAGAGAAAAAAGTAATTAAAAAAAAAAGAAACATAACTTATTTTTGTGTGTTGATCTTGTATCCTACAAGTTTACTGAATTCATTTTTTAGTTCTAACAGTTTTTGGAAAGCATCCTTAGAATTTTCTATATATGAGCATGTCATCTGCAAACAGAGATAATTTTACATGTTTCTTTGTTAAGATCCCTTTTCTTTTTCTTGCTTGACTGCCCTGGCTAGGGCATTTAGTGTTATGTTGAATAAGACAGTAAGACTGGGCACCCCTGTCTTGTTCCTGACCTTAGGAGGAAAGCATTCAACCTTTCACCATTGACTATGATGTTAGCTGTGGGCTTCTTATACATGGCCTTTACTATGTTTAGGTATACTTCTATATCCAATTTGTTGAGAGTTTTATCATAAAATGATGCTCAATTTTTCAAATGCTTTTTTCTGAATTTATTGAGAAAATCACATAATTTTTATCCTTCATTCTGTTGATGTGATGTATCACATTTATTGCTCTGTGTATGTTGAACTATACTTGCATCCCAGGGACAAATCCTATTTGATCATGGTATATGTGCTTTTAATGTGCTGTTGAGTTCGTTTTGTATTTTTTTGAGAATTTTTGCATCTATATTCATTAGCAATATTGGGATACAGTTTTCTTGTATTGTCCTGATCAAGCTTTGATATGAAGATTATGATGGTCTCATAAAATGCATTTGGGAGTGGTCTCTCTTCAGATTTTTAGAAGAGTTTGAGAAGGATTGGTTTTAATTCTTCTTTAAATATTTTATAGGATTCACTAGTGAACACATCTAATTCTTGGCTTTTCTGTTTTTGAAGGCTTTTGATAACTGATAAAATCTCTTTATTCATTATTGGTCTGTTTAGATTTACTGTAAGATATATGTTTCTAGATATTTACCTATGTCTTCTAGTTTATCCAATTTGTTGCTGTATATTTGTGTATAGTACTCTCTTCTGACCCCTTGCATTTCTGTGGTATCAATTGTGGTGACTCTGTGGTCTTAACAGGGATGCAACTTCAGGCTGGGCTTTGCTATCAGGTACACCACTGGAATGGCTCCACTGTTGGGCAAAGTCATTGGCTGGGCTCTTTAGTGATAAAAGACCTCTATTTCTTGCAGTTGGGTGGGACTGCAGACTGTGCTCCCCAATTGGGTGGGGTCATTATCTGGTCTCCCTCATGGAACAGGACCATAGGCTGTGCTATATTATTGGATGGGGTCACTGGCTGGTCTCTGCTAGACAAGACTAGACACTGGGCTCAGCAATCAGGCAAGACCATAGGCTGGGTTCTGTTGTGGGAAATCACTATATGCTGGGTTCTGAGATTGTCTAGGGTCACTCGTAAGCCTCCCTAGCAATGCAGGGTCAGAGGTTATACCAAACAGATGGGACTGTGGCTTGGTTCTCTGCACAAGTGCAGCTAAAAGATGGGATATGTGGCTGCCAGACTGGCAGATCAGTCCTCCTGAATGGGCGAGTCTGCCCGCTATCCTCAGCAGATGGGCAGGGCTGTAAATTTATTTCTATGCCAGGGCAGGGCTGTAGATCAGGCTCCTCAGTCATTAAAGCTCTTTGGCTGAGGAACCAATGTCAGGCAGAACTGCCCACTGAGCTCCCTGGCTAGACAAGGCCACCAGCTGATGGGCAGAACTTCTGGCTGGGATCTCCACTGGTATGCAGCTATGAGGAGGAATACAGTCCACCAAGACCCAAGCACTGGTTACTATAAGTCCTGCCTGCTTTCTCTGTTTCTATTTGATTCTCAGTGGTCACGACTAGCAGATTTCCACAATGATCTTCGTGAGGCGTGATGCCAGTGGGTCTCCTGGGAAACATCCTACAAAGCTGGGGGAGCTGGATGTCCATCTTGAGCTCTTTTCTTTCCCCAGATGAAGAACCACAGGCTCAGGAGGGTCTTCTCGGTGCAGGCACTGTGCCAGCATAGGAAACAAGAGCCATGTAGTTAGAGTGTAACAGCATTTCCTTCTATGAGGTCATTCTCAGTCTCTGTGGTCCAGAGAGGGGCTTCAGCCTCACCCCTTCGTTCTGGGATTTCCACAATGGTGTCTTGTCTATGAATGGATGCTAGCTGGTCTTCTTGTGAGGGAAACTGAAGTTGGGAACAACTTATACAGCTATCTTGATAACATCACTTTGAAATTGGCATGAATCTTAATACTAATTTGTATCTAAATCCACCAAATTACTCCATACTCTTTAATGTTATTTCTCAATTATATCCAAATTTCAGCAGAGAAAAACATTATTCATTGGGTCTTTATTAGCTATATCCCAAAACTTTAACCAAGGGTAAGTAGTTCATCTGTACCTCAATATCCTTATGCATAAACTAAAATTATTACCAAGTATCAGGTACTGTATCATGTTTTCAACATATTTTGACTAATACAATCCTTCATTGCATCACTATTAGGTAACTAAAGCATGAAGAATTTAAGTAACTTACCAAAAGTCACATGCAAGTAGGGAGAAAAGCTGGTATTTGAATCTAGGCTGTGGATCCAGATCCTGAATTATTTTTAAGTTTTCATTTAAATTCTAGTTAGTTAACATACAGTGTAATATTAGTTTCAGGTATACAGTTTAGCGATTCAACATTTATATCCAAAGTCCAGTGTTCATTGTAACAAGTGCACTCCTTAATCCCCATCACCTATTTAATCCATTCCCTCCCATCAACCTCCCCTCTGCATCAGTTTGTTCTCTATAATTAAGAGTCTGTTTCTGGTTTGCCTCTCTTTTCCCCCCAATATGATTATTTGTTTTGTTTCTTCAATTCCACTTCTCAGTGAAATAATATGGAATTTGTCTTCCTCTGTCTGACTTATTTCACTTAGCATAATATTCTCTAGCTCCATCCACATTGTTGCAAATGGCAAGATTTCATTCTTGTTTATGGTCGTGTAATATTCCAGTGTATGTGTGCATATACACATATTCCACTTCTTTATCCATTCATCTGTCAATGGACATATGGGCTCTTTCTATACTTTCTATTGTTGATAGCGCTGCTATAAACATAGTGGAGCATGCATCCCTTTACAAAGAGTATTTTTGTCTCCTTTGGGCAAATACTTAGTAGTGCAATTGCTGGATTGTAGGGTATTTCTGTTTTTAACTTTCTGAGGAACCTCCGTAGTCTTTTCCATAGTGGCTGCACCAGTTTACATTCCCACCAACAGCTTCTCCTTTCTCCATATCCTCACCAACACCCGTTTCTTCCTGTGTTGTTAATTTTAGCCATTCTAACTGGTGTGACGTGATATCTCATTGTAGTTTTATTTCTATTTCTCTGATGATGAGTAATGTTCAGCATCTTTTCATGGGTGTGTCGGCCATCTGTGGGTCTTTTTTGGAAAAAATATCTATTTATGTCTTCTGCCCATTTCTAAACCAGATTATTTTTTTTTTCTGGGTGTTAAGTTTGATAAGTTCCTTATAGATTTTGTATATTTACCCTTTGTCAATATGTCACTTTCAAATATCTTCTCCCATATTCTCCCATTCCATAGGTTGCCTTTTAGTTTTGTTGATTGCTTCCTTCACTGTGCAGAAGCTTTTAATCTTGATGAAGCTCTATTTTTACTTTTGTTTCCCTTGCCTCAGAAATTGCTATGGTGGATGTCAAAGAAGTTACTTCTTGTGTTCTCCTCTAGGATTTCAATGGTTTCCTGTCTCACATTTAGGTCTTTCATCAATTTTGAATTTACTTTTGTGTATGGTGTAAGAAAGTGGCCCAGTTTCATTCTTTTGCATGTTGCTGTGCAGTTTCCCCAGCACCATTTGTTGAAGAGACTGTCTTTTTCCCATTGGATATTCTTTCCTGCTTTGTGGAAGATTAATTGACCATATAATTGTGGGCTCATTTCTGGGTTTTGCATTTTGTTTCACTGATCTATGGGTCTATTTTTGTGCCAGTACTATACTGCCATGATCACTACAGTTCTGTAATAACATGAAGTCCAGAATTGCGATGCTTCCAGTTTTGCTTTTCTTTTTCAAGGTTTCTTTGACTATTTTCGGTCTTTTGTGTTTCCATACAAATTTTAGGGTTGTTTGTTCTAGCTCTATGAGAAATGCTGGCGGTATTTTAATAGGGATTGCATTAAATGTGCAGATTGCATTGGGAAATATAGACATTTTAACAATATTTGTTCTTCAATCCATGAGCATGGAATGCTTTTCCATATCTTTGTGTCATCTTCAATTTCTTTCACTAGTGTTTTATAGTTTTCAGATCCTGAATTCTTGACTAAGACATTATATCTCACATTATATCTCACATTATATCTCACTAAGACATATAATCTCACATTATATCTCATATTTAATAATCTGTACAAAGTATTTAACGTTATACCCAGTGCATAAAAGATATTTAATAAATAATGTGAATTTTATTTTTGCTGTCAGTACTTTCACAAGCTAAGTTTCACAAGCAAAGATTCCCATGTAGGGGTGCCTGGGTGGCTCAGTTGGTTAAACATCCAACTCTTGATTTCAGCTCAAGTCATGATATCGCAGTTCAGAAGATGGAGCACTGTATTGGGCTCTGTGCTGACAGGGCAGAGCCTGCTTGGGATTCTCTCTCTCCTTCGCTGTCTGCCCCTTCCCTACTTGGTCTAGCTTTCTCTGTCTCTCAAAATAAATAAATGAACATTAAATTAAAATTCTCATGTATAAAGTAGAAAGATAAAATATTTTGGAGCAAGAAAAAGCTAAATCCAAATTCCAATTTTCAATTATTTACATTATAATCTTCAATGAATTACTTAAGCTTTCTATTTTCTCAATTTCCTCTATTATAAAAAAGGGTAATGATATACATTTTATAAGGTTTTTATAAAGATACTCATTTAGCAAATTTTAATATAATTCCAGGCACTGAGAATGTAGCATGTATTATATTCTAGTAATATAGAGTTAAACAGACACAAATCTGTTTCTCAGTATTCCAGTAATGGTAATATATCTAAGCACTCAGATTTGCATTTTAAAAATTAAAAAATTAAATCTCGCTTTTAGTGTAATAAATATTAAATCCCCTATTTGTTGAAATTTGTCAGAAAAATGCAAATCTACAAGAGTGAGGTAGCATTTCTTGATCTGATTTTAATTCTATAACTGTTAGCCTTCAGACAAGAAACTTATACTGTATATGATCTTTACCACGTGATTTTACTTACTGATCTCTTTATTCTCCACCTCATTTCCAAAGGGTTTGAAGTTTCTTTTCTGTATGTAGTCATATATGTAAACCTACTGAAAAATCACATATATCCCTTTCTCAACTAATTATCCAACATAAATCTCCATTTAGCTATGCTTTAATATAAGAACTTCTGCAACGGCTGCAATGGACTTGCACATGTATTCTACCAAGTACTTGACATGAAGTTTGCTCTAGCTATCTGCTAAGTTCTCATAGGTGCTCTGATGATTCATATCATAGCTGATTAGATATGCTTTCAGTAGTGTCACTTTAAATTGAAAATACGCCAGACTTATTAGCATCATCACTGACAAACTTCTTAATTAAACTACTGATTCCAGGGGCGCCTGGGTGGTGCAGTCGGTTAAGCGGCCGACTTCAGCCAGGTCACGATCTCGCAGTCCGTGAGTTCGAGCCCCGCGTCGGGCTCTAGGCTGACAGCTCGGAGCCTGGAGCCTGTTTCCGATTCTGTGTCTCCCTCTCTCTCTGCCCCTCCCCCGTTCATGCTCTGTCTCTCTCTGTCCCAAAAATAATAAATAAAAAACGTTGAAAAAAAAAATAAACTGATTCCAGCAATGATATAGTTTATGGGTGCTCAAAAGGTGTAAACCTTTCCTTCCATTACGTTTCAAATTGTGCTGTAAGTATTACAGATTCTAGTGGTTGTACACACTTTTAAAAATAATGCAATTGTTTAGTTCTGACAATTATTTTAGGAGGTCCTCTAATCTCACCCTCTCTTTTTTTCTTTTGGATGATGAAACTCCTTGCAAGGTCATCTGGGGAATAACGAGAATCCAAGATGTAATTTTAGTTAAGTGTCATTTCCTCTATATGCTGGATGTACTCTGTTCTTTGAGGAGATTCACCCCTTTCGTACTTTTTCCTTTTCTATTTTTTTTTTTAAAGTAGGCTTCACACCCAGTGTGGAACCCAATGCAGGGCTTGAACTCATGACCCTCAGATTAAGATCTGAGCTGAGATCAAGAGTCAGGTGCTTAACTAACTGAACCACTCCGGCACCCCTCATTGTTCTAATTTCTATTCTCACCTTTTCGCTCTTTCTTTGTTCCTCCCTATGTAATTCTAGTTCTATTCCCTGGCTCCAAAGATCTTTTTCCTTTTCCTTCTTGACTTTTCCGGTCATCAATTACATTTATTCACAGTCCCATGCTTGTTGTATGACACATACACTTAAAGATTATTAAGAAGCAAATTGGTTCTATGCATATGAAATACCAAAGTAGCATTAGCCAGCTTTACAGAAAGTTAAAAATAAAACTAAACACACTGGATACTTAAAAAATTAGCTAGAAAACAGAAAGATCGCATGTCAGCTAATAGTATAGGAGAACATCTCATAGACAAAAAAAAAAAAAAGAAGTAGAAAATAGAGAATCTTAGCTGTTAACTACTGTATTGGGCACTTTGCAAATATTATTTTAATTACATATTTTTATAGCACTTTCAAGCAGTCATTGAGGAAAATTAATTTCATAAAAGTCCACAATATAGTATCAAATATCATACAAGTACTTGTTAAGCTGGGAATGAAATTCAGATCTGTCTCTCTCTAAAATTTCATGTTCTTTTTAGTTCATCACCCTTTTACAGTGGCCCCTAAACATTTCCATAGATGGAAATATGATGAAGTTAGTTACTTGCTAATTATGATACCCAAAACATTTTCAATGAAAGTGAAGAGAATAAAATCAAGTTAGTCAAATCAAGTTGATCATTATTTTCTTTTGATTTGGGTATACTGGTTGCTACCTAATTGGCTAGTGGTTGGAACTGATAGGCAGTTGTGATAAAACTAATGAAATCAATTCTTGTTAAAAAGGAAATGATTGCTATCTAAATATGGTATCAAGCTTAAGGATTCTTATGTGTTACAATTTACTTCAATCTCCAGGTATGGGAGTCAACTTTGCATACAAAACAGTTCACTTAAAAAAAGGTGCACATGTCCCAAGACAGCAATTTCAGATCCTTAGACTCTGACACACTCTATGTGAGCATTTATTCTAAGATATACAACAAATAATGCAGACAATGAGAATCCTAGAAACTGTCTATGTTTTTTTTTAAAAGTAACATATTATAGAAGTTTAAATATTATGCCTGTAACGGAGTCATTTGCTTTCATTTGCACCAGTGAATGTTGAGAGACAGTTCTTTGAGTTTCTTAGGTTTCTGCACATGTTATGAGTGGACACTGATTGCCTTTTGTTCTTGACTATCTTTCAGGTATACCTGTATAGTGAACAGCCATGGAAGACTGAAACAGCATCTCCCTCAGGAGCAACAGATAAGCATGTTTTCTGTCTAGTATAAAAACAGGGTCCCTCTCTCTGGAACCTCATTGGTGACTGCATGTATTACCTGGCCCTCTTCATGTTCCCCTGTAGGAATTAAAACTCAGAGAACCAGAATGAAAATATGGTCATCTGGCTATTGTTATTACTACAAATAGTAAGCAGTCCTCTGACTGACTCAAGAATGCCAACATCCATGAAACCGTGGCAGTCGAACATGCTACTTTGTAAGTAGGATAAACACTTGTCACTTGACAGCTATAGACAGTAAACAGAAAAACCACTACTAAAATAATTCTAGAAAATAGCAGTGGGCACTTGACAGTGGAAGCAGTTTGGAAAAGGGATAAGCTTAAAATCTTTTTATAGGATTGCTTAGGTTTAGATCTCTCTGAACCTACACAACTTATTTCAACTTACTTGGTCTAAAGGTTGACATAAAAGCGATTCATTTTTTAACATTCTGTTATTTGTACTTCAATCCTCTTTTTGTTTACTATTTTAGAGGTAAATTTTGCGAGTAAGCCTAATTTCTTTTTAAAAAATGTTCCTTCAATATGTTTTATTTTACTAAATTTTTGTTAGTTTTTTTTTAATCCGTTTACCGAAGACTATATCTCATGTCCAGTAGAAGGCAATAAAAATTCAGAATTTTTGTCAAAATCAGTATTATAAATCATTATTTAGTAAAAAATAAATTAAAACTCCTTTTAAATATTTAGTACAAAAATTAAACTCCTTTTCAATAGTAAAAAAAAACTCCTTATCTGAAAATATTCTCATCATTTTATATTTCACAATTCAGTTCAATTTCCATGTATTTGAATTCACTAGTTTTTTCTCAGTTGTTTTTAAATATTCATTGGTTTATTTATAAAACTGTGTCATTACACACCCAATTTTCAATAGAAATGTCCTGGGAAATCAGATATACAATGGAATATTATTAGCCTATAAAATATAATTTGTAATACAAATTGAATTTTCATTATTTTAAACTAAAAATAACATGGAACAGAATCAAATAGATAGTCTAATAATCTAGAATGTCAGATTGGGTAGCAACGAACGCGTTGTCTTTCTTTAAATCATTAACATATGATGTTAATTGATCTGTGGTAGGCTGTCTTTATGCACTTTCTAAATAAATTTAGTTGTCTAGAGAAAAGTTGACCCCTTCTCAAAGAAAAAGCTTGTTAGAATTTAAAAAAAAAAATTACAGGGGTGCCTGGGTGGCTTGGTCAGTTAAGCGTCCGACTTCGGCTCAGGTCATGATCTCACGGTCTGTGAGTTCGAGCCCCGTGTCGGGCTCTGTGCTGACAGCTCAGAGCCTGGAGCCTGTTTCAGATTCTGTGTCTCCCTCTCTCTCTGCCCCTCCCCTGTTCATGCTCTGTCTCTCTCTGTCTCAAAAATAAATAAACGTTAAAAAAAATTTTTAAATGAAAAAAAATTACAAATTTATATATCCAGTACCAAAGACAGCAGGTAGTTTCAACCTAAAATTCTTTCTCTTCATGTTGGCATTTGAAATCTCTGTACTCATGTGGAACATAATCATCTCCTTAACCCTGGTTTCAGTAGCATTTTTCTGCATAATGTTTTGTATTGCTAACCATATAATGTAAGACATTTGTGAGTATGAGGGGAACCTTACGAAGTGTGAATATCACTTTCATAGATTTCCTCACAGTCTTTCTTTGGTGCCTGCTACAAAACGCACTTAATCAGCACCCTGATAAATGGTGCATCCACTTAATTGGAATAATTGCCAAGGAGAAGAATCAATGTAGTTCATTTCAATGACTCCAAACAATGGATAAATTGCACACAGAGTCCATTTAAATAGCACCCCTGATGTTGTCTGTAGGCCTAAAACAGGTGTGAATTGGTATTTGCCAGCACGAACTTCCCACTGTGTAACCTTTTTTTGGCATCATGCTGCTTTCCTGTTCTACCACAGCTGCTAAATTAGGTTATCTTACTTCAGATGAGAAAGTTAAAGTCCTTGAAGCTCCGATTCCTCAGTAACATGTTTGCATGAGCAATACACCAATAATAAAAGCAAAAAGTAAGTATTTTGGGAAAGAGTAATTGAGTAATTAAAATGCTGAAAGAGAGAAATGAAATGCAGTCGACATCTTTTTTTAAAAAGCTCAAAACACAACAATATCATAGTAATTCTCAGGCTTCTAATAAGGAAAGAACACCAGGGCACTTATATCCCAGTGGATACATCTTCAAATTATATTAGAAACTTGGAATAGTTTTTCAGAAGAGGAGCTAGGTGGCAAAATATCTCTTTCTAATTTCTGGTTTACATGTTGTTGTATATGTGGGTATAATCTTTTGATAATCAAGATGAGAGATTAATTAACACATTTATTTTTTTTTCAGGATCTGTGCTAATTAAGAGTATTCCACTATATTTTTTCTAGTTTCTTTTAAAACTGAATCCATATGCAAAATGTCTCTATCTTCCTACATGTTTGTTTATTTATCTTGTGAACCTGTTTGCTGAAATCTGTTCATGAGAGAGGTTGAGACTGGAGATCCAAGAGTCAGAAGGAGGAGAATCAGGACTAATTTCCCCCCGAAGTCCCTGATACCCTTCCCTCACTGAAAACTTTGACACTTTGCAAGGGATGGACTTCATGAAACTCTAGAGAGAAAGGGTAGGTGGCATGCTAGATATCATTTCATGCAAAGTACTCATTTTATAGATGAGGTATTTAAATCCTAGACCGACTTGGATTTGTTTCAAGTTCTCTCAGCTAGTTAGAGGTACAGAGTCAGGTTTCTTGGGTTCTGTTCCAAGAATCTTTGACTTGTACTCTTCCTCCATATGACAGCTATCTTACCAAACATCAGGTAGATAATGGACATTGAAGACTGTAAACTGTTTATATACTTACTGCTCTACAGTACTGTTTCTACATACTTCTGCTTTCTAAGCACATATTCATGCAACCATTTTCTCATCCATTTGTGCATTTTCTCAGTAAAATGTATGAGCTCTTGCTGTATTCCAGGCACAGTGGTGAGCCCCCAAAATTTTGAACTGCTGTGTCCCTGCCTTCAGAGATTTCACAACTAGAGATGGGTCTTAGTATATTGTGGGGAGGGGGTGATTACTTACCTCCCTTTATGATGATGCTATATATCAGGCTTTGTATAACATCTCATTTAATCTCCACTGCAATCTTATGGAACAGGAATTATTGACCACATTATGTAAATGAGAAAAATGAGATTTAAACCTGTTTAGCCAATAAGTGGTAGAGGAAATTTTGAATCTGTCGTACCTCATAGTTCAAACTCTTTCTCTTTCCCATGCCATCTCCCATTGGGGACTGGTAAAAAAGAGGTCTAAAATTTAGTATGTATCTACCTCCTAGCTTTACTTATTAATAAGCTTTACTTATTAAAAATATTTACTTATTAAATTTACTTATTAAATTAAAGGAAAATTTTGTTACAGATAATGCATATGTTCATCCTGTGAATGCTAACCTTGCACATGCAGGCATGGGAGTGGTCTCCCCTGACAGTATAGCCGTGGTTTAGTTCAGGACATAGAGCTGAAAGTAAAGGAACTGAAACATTCTCTTTCACTCTAATTATAAATTGAGTATGGTCTCCTCTCAAAACTTTCCTTACCAATTTTTTTTTTTTCAACATTTTTTATTTATTTTTGGGACAGAGAGAGACAGAGCATGAACGGGGGAGGGGCAGAGAGAGAGGGAGACACAGAATCGGAAACAGGCTCCAGGCTCCGAGCCATCAGCCCAGAGCCTGACGCGGGGCTCGAACTCACGGACCGCGAGATCGTGACCTGGCTGAAGTCGGACGCTTAACCGACTGCGCCACCCAGGCGCCCCTCCTTACCAATTTTTAAGAAGCTAAAAAGTCACCTCTGAAAATAGAGGTTAATGTTATATTTGTTTGGCATTTTGTTTGCATGTCATGGTCATTGTTTGAAGGAGTAGAACCTGAAATAACCCACGCGACATGATCACTACAGTTGCTAAGGGGAAAATTTATGCAGGTGAACAACAAAGGCAACACTGCAAAAGGAGTGGACAACCAAAGGGCAATGCGTAGACCTGAGCAGAAAAGGTGAGCCCAGTTATATATGTAGATGACCTAGTTACATTTACCCATACGTTAGGCAATTGGGGCAGCAAATCACAAAATCTCAAGAAGTCACTACATGTCACCTAGAATATGGAGGAGGGTGGAAGGCTATGGGGTAATTGCCTGAGACTTGGGGCCCAATCTGCACTTCTAATCAACACTTTGAATATAAACGTGAAAACAATATTGCAGGATTTAATCTTACAATCTACTGAACTAAACAAATATTTAGTTACATTACACATGCAAACCACAATTCTAAATTTGCATCCATGAAACACATCAAAAGAAATTACACTTAAATGTACGTATTTCAAATACTGACATAAAGGTACACTGTACTGCCCTACAATATTTTAATTCTGATCACCACTTAATTGTGTATTTTACTTTTGTTTCACAAAAATGTATCTGTAGCTTTTAAAAATTGAAACAAATCAAAATGTATTAGGATTAAAGGGACTTTTTAAAAAGTATATCTAATGTAACAGTATCAGTTTTGAACAGATGGCAAATCTTAACTTTTATTTTTGCAATGCACATATTGTTAACACTTGACCTGGTATGTTCCCTTTGGATAATGATTGTAACATGATAAAGCGAAGAAAAAACAACTAAAACTGTTATCCTGTTAGCAACTAAGATTAATTTGATATAGCAAAGCATTGCTAAATAATCTGGCAAAACAGGAGGTATTTTGTATATCTATTTTAGGAACATAAACTAGTCATTACAAAGGATAGTGACAAGCAGGTATGTTGCAAATTTCAGATTAATTAAAATGCTGTTTAACAAGCCTTATTAGAATGCAAACGTTTTTCATGATTGCTGTCACAGGCTGGGTTTTGGTTTTGTTTGCTGGGTTTCCTATCCATTTAAGCTTTTCTATTTCTCCATCCCCAGCCTCCATTCCTTTGCATTGAAGTGAACCCAAGCACAGCAACATTAGCCTAATGCATGAGAACAATGAGGTGAAGAAAAAAAAGACTGAAGAAGTAAGTCTAATTACTCTAGTTTCATAGAATAAGCTTTTAAGGCTAAGTTCACACTAGGGCAATTACCCACCTAATTGCTCTAGTTTGAAGCTGGTTTGAAAAGATGTTTTCAGCAGTGTGAGGGGAAAACATGCAAATTCAGTGGATTGGTTTGATCCCTATTGCCCTTTTTATTAAAGAAAAACCCCTTGAAGTGTTGAGATGACATTCCTTGAACATATTTCCAATGTACCACAAAGCCTTTCCTGATAGGCTGCAAAGCGGTGTGGAATCACACCTAAACCCATGTACTAACCCTACTCTAATAACTGACCAGTAAATAGAAAAAAACAGAGTGTCTCTAAAAATACAAAGCTTCCATTTATGCAGACATATCTGGCAATATAATGCTTTTTATAATGAATAAGTAATCTAACAAATGTTTCAATTTTATTCAAAAACATTTTTTATTCTTTTAAGAGTATTGTCAAAAGTTATGTCCTTATATAGCTGGTCAGTTCTATAATCTAAACCCCTTAAAATGCAAGGTTTACGAATCTGAGCTAGAAGTGATTAATAAAGTATCCAGTGAGATGCAGCTCTCAAGTAACATCTGATGGAAAGTGTGTTTCATAGGAAGAAGGACATAAGCAAGAAAGGGAAAAAAGAAGGAAGGGAGGGAGGGAGATGGAAGTGAGGTTAAAGTGAAAACCAAGGTTGACAGGGGCGGTGAGCCCTAAAGACATGAAGTGTGTGCCTTTGGCAACAGCACACACTTCTGTGGGTTGGCATCTCCATCAAGAACTGCTTGTTTATAAAAACAGAGGTCTAAAGAGAATTATTCAAAGCAAGGGTAGACTTAGGGCTAAAAGAATTGCATTACCTAAGCCAATCTCATTGTTAAAGAAAGAAAACTTAATTTCAGAGAACTGTCAGGATCACATGAAGAATTAATAATACAGCTACAGCCTGTTCTCAAATCCAGGTTTCCTGACTGCCAGTCTGTTTATGAACAGTTTACAGATGGGAAGAACAAATGGAAATCTGTCCAGGTTAGTTTATTGGGTTAGAAAAGGAACAGAAGTGCCTTTCAACTGTAGTCTACCTTTAGGGGACTAGAAAGCAAGTATCAAAACTGTACTAAGATAGGGTACCTACCTCCCATAAGTCAATAGGTAAGAAATGCTAAAGGAGAGCTACAGAACCAATGACATGGAGGGAAAAAAAAAAAAGTTGAAAGAAACTATCAGGAGAGGAGATCTTTAACAGAGGAATGAGGGTTTCTGTTCTGGTCTAATGCTGCCAGGTTTTTGTGTACATTCTGAGTACAGGATTATCTGGGTGTGCTAGCTGCTTTTAAAGAGTCAAAGTAAGATGTTTAAATGTATTATAGATCTCACTGTTTCATGTTTGTCGCTTTTCTACTGAGGTCTACCTCTGGGATGGGAGGAGGAGGTAAAGAGATTAAGATAGATGACAGACACAATAGGGACAGAAACATTTCACTTTTTAACTCATAAAGCCCTATCTTTATAGAGATTAACTAGAAAGATGTTTTCCTTAAAGTTTAGAAGAATAAAAAAGAAAAATTCTATGCCTCATTATAGTTGAAAATCATGAGAAAGGCAACAAATTGAATCTGCTTATGGTGACAATTTTCGTTTTGATCATATTATTTTAAAATTTGTGATTATGCCTCGTTATTTAAAAAGATTTAAAGGGCGCCTGGGTGGCGCAGTCGGTTAAGCGTCCGACCTCAGCCAGGTCACGATCTCGCGGTCCGTGAGTTCGAGCCCCGCGTCAGGCTCTGGGCTGATGGCTCGGAGCCTGGAGCCTGTTTCAGATTCTGTGTCTCCCTCTCTCTCTGCCCCTCCCCCGTTCATGCTCTGTCTCTCTCTGTCCCAAAATAAATAAAAAACGTTGAAAAAAAATTTAAAAAAAATAAATAAATAAAAAGATTTAAAGAAATGAAAAATAATTTAGCCTCATTGATTCCATTAATGATTATTAAGAAAAGGCTATTTTTTTGTTGTTTGTTTTTTTGGTTTTTTTGTTTGTTTTTTTAGGCTAAACGTGACAAATATCTGTATAAATGTACCTACTTCCTAGTGTTTCACCCATCACAGACATTAATAATTAATCACTGTATTAGAGATAGTCAATTGATTTTTTTGTTAGCTTGTCATCCCTGCTTTGGACCAGCTGTCAGTAAACGATTTCTCTAAAGAGTCAGACAGTAGGTATTTTGGGCATTGTAGACCATAAGATCTCTGTTTCATCTACTCAGCTTGGCTGTTGTAGCTCCAAAGCGGCCATAGACAACATATAAAAGGGTAATTGCCACTCTATTCCAATAAAACTCATTTACTAAAACAGATTTGGACACATCACATTAACAAGAGAAAGAATAAAAACCATATGATCATCTCAATAGATGCAGAAAAAGCATTTGACAAGATAACAACATCCATTCATGGTAAAAACTCTCACCATAGTGGGTTTAGAAGGAACATACGTCAACATAATGAAGGCCATATATGAAAAACCCACAGCTAACATCATACTCAATGGGGAAAAAAATGAGAGTTTTTCTTCTAAGATCAAGAAGAAGACAAGGATTTCTACTCTCACCACTTTTATTCAACATAGTACTGGAAGTCCTAGCTTCAGCAATTAGATAACAAAAAGAAATAAAAGGCACCTAAGTTGGTAAGGAAGAAGTAAAACTACCACTACTTGCAAATGACATGATACTATATACAGAACACCATAGACTCCATGAAAAACCTGTTGGAACTAATAAATGAATTCAGTGAAGTTGAAGGATTCAAAATTAACATGTAGCAATCTATTGCATTTCTATACATTAACAACAAAGCAGAAAGATAAATTTAAAATAAATCTACTTATAATTGCAAAAAGAATAAAATATATAGGAATAAATTTAACCAAGGGAAGTGAAAAGACCAGTACTCTGAAAACTATAAACACGATGAAAGAAAATTAAGAAACCATAAATAAATGTATATTCCATGCTCATAAATTTGAAAAAATTATATTGTTCAAATGTCCATACCACCTAAAGCTATCCATGGATTTAATATAATCCCTATCAAAATACCCATAGCATTTTTAACAGAAATAGAACAAATAATACCACAATCTGTAAGAAACCACAAAAGATCCCATATAGCCAAAGTAATCTTGAGAAAGAAAAACAAAGGTGATGGTATTACAATCCCAGATTTCAAGATACACTACAAAGCTGTAGTAATCAAAACAGTATGGTACTGTCACAAAAAAACAGACATAAAGATCAAAAGAACAGAACAGCAAGTCTAGAAATAAAGCCATATATGACATGTATTGATGTATATGGTCAATTAAGATACAATAAGGATATAAGATTATATAATGGAGAAGAGACAATCTTTTCAATAAATGTGGCTGGGAAAACTAGACAGGAACATGCAAAAGAATGAAATTTGGCCATTTTCATACAATATACATGTAAATAAACTCAAAATGGATTAAAGACCTAATGTGAGACCTGAAACCATAAACATTCTAGAAGATAGCATAGGCAATAATTTCTGTGACATCAGCCACAGCACCATTTTTTCTAGATGTCTCCTGAGGCAAGGGAAATAAAAGCAAAAATAAACTACTGGGACTAAACCAAAAAAAAAAAAAAAAAAGCTTTTGCACAGTGAAGGAATCCATCAACAAAATGACAAAGCAACCTACAGAATAAAGGAAGATACTGTAAATGATACATGCAATAAGGGGCTTGTATTCAAAATATATAAAGAACTTATACAGCTCAACACCCAAAAAAAGATCTAATTAAAATATGGCCAGAGGACCTGAATAGGCATTTTTCCAAAGAAGACATATAAATGGCCAACAGACACCTGAAAAGATGCTCAACCTCACTAATCATCAGGGAAATAAAAATCAAAACCACAATGAGATATCACCTAACAGCTGCTAGAATGCCTACAATCAAAAACACAAGAAATAACAAGTGTTGGCAAGGATGTAGAGAAAAAGAAATACTTGTACAATCTTGATGGGAATGCAAATTGGTACAGTCACTGTTTTCTATAGTATGGTGGATCGTCAAAAAATTAAAAATAGAAACACCATATGATCCAATAATTCCACTGGTGGGTATTTACCCAAAGAAAATAAAAACACTTAAGTTGAAAAGATATATGTGCCCCTATGTTTATTGCAGTGTTATTTACAATAGTCAAGCCATGGAAGCAACCCAAGTTCCAATGATGGATGGATAACAAAGGATGTGATATTGGGGCACCTGGGTGGCTCAGTCAGTTAAGCAGCCAACTCTTGATTTGGGCTCAGGTCATGATCTCACGGTTCATGACCTTGAGCCCCCATTAGGCTTCATGCTGACAGTGCAGAGTGTGTTTTGGATTCTCTCTCTCCCCGTTTCTCTGCCCCTTCCCTGCTCATGTGCCTGCACTCTGTTCCTCTCTCCCTCTCTCAAAATAAATAAACTTTTTTTTTTTGAAAAAGATGCGGCATGTGTATACACACACACACACACACACACACACACACACACACACACGAGAATATTACTCTGCCATAAAAAAGCATAAGATCTTACCATTTGCAACAACACAGATGGACTTAGAAGGCATCATGCTAGGTGAAATAAGTCACACTGAGAAAGACAAATACCATGTAATATCACTCATATGTGGAATCTAAAACACAAAACAACCAAACAGAAAATAGACTCTTAAATACAGAGAACAAATTAGTAGTTGCCAGAGAGGTGGTGGTGGGGAGATAGTTAAATAGGTGAAGGAGGTTAAAAGGTACAAACTTCCAGTTATAAAATAGACAAGTCATGGAGATGAAAAGTACAGCATAGGGAATATAGTTAATAATACTGCAGTAACATATGACAGATGGTGATTACACTTATCATGGTGAGTACTGGGTAATGCGTGGAATTGTTGAATCAATGTTATACAGCTGAAAACTAATATAACACTGTACGTTAATTATACTTTAATAAAAACAATCAAACAAATAAAAAACAGATTTGGCCTACAGACCATAGTTTGCCAAATCCTGATTCAGAGGTATTAAATACTGTTACTATGCACCTGATGTCAGGAGTACATTCATTTCAATTAAAAAAACTTAAGAGGAAGGAGTCGATTGATCTTGAGAAACAGATTCTATGAAATGTCTGCAGCTTAATCAGTTTTTCCTAATCAGCAGCACCAAATTTAGTGTGCTTAGTAGCAGAAATGAAAATATCTCACCCATAGCAATGTACTCATCCATAACTAGGGCCACAATACAACTTGTGGACTCTAGGCACTTTTACCTTTGTGGGCTCCTGTACTCAGCTACTATATTCAAACTTATACTCTATCAAGGAGAGTCCAAAAGAGAATTGTTTTTCAGACAACAAAAGCAGAAGAAGTGAGGATGAAGAAGAAGGAAAAAGTACTTTAGAGAAGTCTACATCACCACACAAAGAAATGGAATAATGGTTTTCCTTTCTTCTGAAATAACCCCAATCTCAAACCAGGTCAAATTGTGTATCTTCAAATCTCTATTAATATAATAAAAGCATGTGATCTTTGTTTTTTTATCTAATATTTCAGGTAAACTGCAAAAATCTATGGGCTATTTCTGTAACTCTAGATAATATCTCTACATTATTTAAATATACTTAGTCTTACTTGAATTAAATTAATTCCAGATTAAAATGAAAACATGCTAAGTAAAAATAACATCATTTTATTATAATTCCATGATTTGTTAATAAACTGCATGTAGTGGGCATTGCAGACATAGGTCACTGAGTAGGTTCAATTAAACCCATCACTAAATACAACAAAAGAAATAAGTTGGCAGAAGTAATAGTTGCTACTTTCACCAATGCCTATGTTACAGTGCAGTTACCACAAAGAGTGGTATTTCCTATTAAGTACCTTTGGAGGGACAGCACGAACTTGATGATCAGGTTATGGCTATTCAAACATACATGATACATGAAAGGAAGTCAACTACTACAGTGGGATTGCCCAGAAAGTATATAACAAAGAAAAGTTTTAAAATTCCTTCTACCAGAAAACTCAGAATGATGTAAAATCAAGACATGAATCAATAATTTACAGTTTTAAACAATCTAATCTAAATATACTAAATGCTTTCCTTTGTAGAAAGATTGCAGAGAAAGAAAAGTTTTTCATACCTGCTTCCTTTCAAAGCTGTTATGACATACCCATAGCCCTTGTACATGGAAAAAGTTAATTTTGTATTCAGTGATGTATGAAATGTGAAGAATATATGAAAAAAATGAAAGACCTTTACTTCTGATGTTCAATGGAAGATTTATTCAATGCCATAAGACAAGAAAATAAAATGAGGCATAAGACTTGAAAAGGAAGAAAAATAGTTATTTGTCAGAGAAAATAAAGTTGTTTCTGTAGAAAATTAAAGAAAAGTTAAAGACATAATTAGAACTAGTAAGAGAGTTCAGCAAGACTGCAAGATGTGAAATGGAAATGAATGAATCAATAACACCATTACACAGAAAGCATTGATAAAGTAGTGAATGCAATCATAATTTAAAAAACGGTCCCATCCAAAGAATTTAAATGTTATCAAAGAATAAATCTGTGGGGTGCCTGGGTGGCTTGGTCGGTTAAGCGTCCGACTTCAGCTCAGGTCATGATCTCACAGTCCGTGAGTTTGAGCCCCGCATCGGGCTCTGTGCTGACAGCTCAGAGCCTGGAGCCTGTTTCAGATTCTGTGTCTCCCTCTCTCTCTGCCCCTCCCCTGTTCATGCTCTGCCTCTCTCTGTCTCAAAAATAAATAAACGTTAAAAAAAAAATTTAAAAAAAAAGGAATAAATATGACAAATGAAGTTCAAGAATTGTATGAAGAAAAACACAAATGTTATTCAATATTATAGACTCTATTATAACAAAAATAGCTAAATAAATGAGGAGTTATACTACACTACAGTATAATGTATAAAGAGGGTTTGATATCAGAAAATATCAATTCTCACAAAATTTATCTTTAAACTCAAATAAAAATACAGTCAAAATTCCAGCAAGGATTTCCATAACACATGAAAACTTATGAAATTCACCTGAGTGAACAGTAAAGAGCATCTTGAAAAATAAGAAAAAGAAGTGAAAAATAACTTTAGTTGATATCAAAAGTTATTATAATTCTAAAGAAATTTAAAATAATGACCAGAATAAGGGGAAAGAATAGACAGACTCATGAAAACTAACAGAGAGTCCTTAAAGATAGTCACATAAATATATAGAAACTGATGTGATTTAGAGGGTGCTATCAAGAAAGAGAGAGAAAAAGACTCTTGAACAAATTGCTGTCTCTATGAAAAATAAGCAAATAAATTAGATTTCCTAATTCAAGCAATTGAAAAATAAATTGCAAATATATTAGAGATCTGAACGTGGAATGCAAAACAAAGAACAGAAAAAATTTTAAAGAAAAATATATTTTTGGCATTGGGATTGCTCATCCTCTGTTTTTGTTGGTTAATTTACAAAGGGAAGAGTCAATATATAAAATTTAAAATTTCCATATAACAAAAGATACTGTGAACCACAGTATATAACCACACCCTGGATGTATTTATAAAGCACATAATTCGCAAAAGACTAGTACCCAGTATGAACTAGTAAGAAAGGAAAAAGTACAGAATTGCCTCATGATCAATAGGTTTGGTGTGGCGATTCGTTATTGTGGGTGAAAATGAGTGGTTCATAAAAATATGAAGATATTGGCAAATTTACTATTTATCAAGAAAATGCAAATTGAAACAATAAAGACTAAACATACATTTGATTGGCAAATTTAAAAGTTTCTTGTTATCAAGTGACTGTAGAGATGAGAGAAAACTGGAAACCTCTTACTAAAGTGAGTTGATATATCCTGGAGATCTTTTTATTGTGATATTTATTAAAGTTAAGAACATATAAAAAACCTAAACCTCAGAAAGCACATTGCTAGATATGTAGTCTATTAAAAAATCTTATCATGTGTAAGAATATTCACTGTTTTTAAGAGTGAAAAAATAAAACTGACAATGTAGAAACATAGAGGAATACTATATCATATGATTGAGTACAATGTATTCAGCAAAAAATGAATGAATTAGGTATACTTTAGTTAACAAGATGAATTTTGAAGACAAAATGATGAGTAAAAAATCAGATGCAGAACTATGTACTATTTACATAATTTTAAAACACAGGTGGTAACAATATGAAACTAAGGTAGTGGCTTCTACTCAAAAGAGGGAGAAAAAAGAAGTATTGGAAAATAGGATGGGGTGGGGATAAATATATGGTTTAATCTTACCTATTGTGTTTCGTTTGGTAAGGTGGAAAAAGGACAATGGGCGAGAAAAACGAAGTGAAAGAAAAGGATTTGTGTTGTAGACACAAAAATGAATGTAGTATTTTCTACACTTTTGAAGTATATCATTAGCTTAAAAGTATTATATGTAAACCCTGTCTTCACCATGTTCAAATACTAAGAGTGTGAAATCAATGGTACAATAAATAATAGATACATGTGGAAGTATATTTAATAACCCACAAGTCTTCAAAGGATGAGGATTTATATTGGAGGCCTGGAGAGTGGTTCAGGATCATCCAGGAAAGAGCAAGGAAAGCATAGGCTTTTCTCTAGCTTTTAAAGAAGTGAGAAAACTGAAGTTGGTGTGGAAAGAAATGAGTGTCCAGTGAATATTCTAGTCAAAATGTCTAGCTTGGAAAAGTGATTATAAATGAACTGACACTCATTATAAATAGGGCCTTAATTTTATTATAATTTGTAAGTATTGATAAATAAAATGTGCCAGAAAATGTAACTTAGAAAATATTCAGATATAGTTGACCCTTGAACAACACAGGTTTGAACTGCATGGGTCCAATTACACATAGATTTTTTTTTATATAAATACAGAACAGTACTGTTTATGCATTTTCTCTTATGATATTCTTTAAGTATTTCCTTTTTTATTAAGTCTTTTTATTTTAATATGGTATTATATTAGTTTCAGGTATACAATATAGTGAGTGATTCAACCGTTATTTATAGATTACTTAGTGCTCATCATGATAAATATACCCTTAATTTCCTTCACTTATTCCACGCATCACCCCATCCGCCTCCCTTCTGGTAACTATCTGTTTATGCTCTATAATCAAGAGTCTGTTTCTTGAGTTACCTCCCTTTCTGTCTTTTTTTCCCTTTGGTCATTTGTTTTGTTTCTTAAACTCCACATGAATGAAATCATATGGAATTTGACTTTCTCTGACTGACTTATTTTGCTTAGTATTATGTTCTCTAGCTCCATCCATGTTGTTGCAAATCGCAAGATTTCATTCCTTTTTATGTCTGAATAATATTCTGTTTTGTATATATACCACATATTCTTTATCTGTTCATCTCTTATAATATGCTCAATAACTTTTTTTCTGATGCGTATTTAATTGTAAGAATACAGTATATATATGCGTTAATTGACTTTTTGTGTTATTGGTAAGGCTTCTGGTCAACAGTAGCCTATGAGTAGTTAAGTTCAGGGGGAATCAAAAGCTACAGGTGGATTTTTGACTATGTGGGGAAGTTGGCACCCCTTACCCACGTGCCATTCAGCGGTCAACTCTATTTTCCTCTTTACTAGAAAATTTTAAACAGTTCAAATCCTATTGCCAAGGAAACTAATATTGAAAAGTATTTGTTATTCTGTATATTGTAGAATAAATTAAAGAACTTGCTTATATGTAATTAGCATATCTCAGTATGAAAATATACTCTTCTTTGGTACTATGAATTACTATGTAGTTATTCATTTATAACTTTATATTCTGTTTGTGGCATTTTTTTTCCTTTATATTGTAACACTTTGTAACATTACAATACTTAAAAAGAAAGAAAATAAACATCAATCCCATATTATCTATAAATTTAATAAAAGGAGATCTTTTCAGGTAAAGATCTATGTAGCTATCCTGGTATGGGCCTACAAATCTTGCACATAGTATTATTCTGTCACTGTTCAAATTATGAGCTTCATCTCAATAAATCTTTGTAAACTTTTTTTATGTCCTAGTTTTAATGTATAAAGAAAAAAATTTTTCCCAAGGTTCTGAAGAAACTGGTTATTTTTAAGAATTATGTAAAATGTATTTGGTTATTAAAACCATACATTTATACAAAACTGTTCTGGTGAATGTTTAACAACCAACTTTCCAGAAAAAAATAAATGCATTTACATCTATATACCTACCTGTATCTATCCCTATATATCTATATGTACATATATGTGGTGTGTTTATTATAAATTTTACTGGTATTAAGCAATTATAAATAGCAATAAAATATACAATATTTTATATTAAATTCCATACAGCCAATTGATCCTCACAGAATGCTTTCATCAATTTTTTTAAAATTTCTGTATCCCCAACTAACCTATAGTTGGATTGATGAATGTTGGTTGATTTCATCATTTACAATAGTGAACAAGACAAAAATGAAACAACAAAGACACAAGGAGAACTCAACTTTTTGTCAATGGTTGGAGCAACTTGTTTGTTAAATCAAATAATAGTTTCAACTGCTGGAAGATTACTTCCTCAAATTTTTGTGTTGTTGACAATGACACAAAACATTTTTAAGTTTAATCTGCATTATTAACATTTTCCCTGACACTTTCTTCAGATTAATCCATCAATAAAACAGAAACAAGCTTTGATTTGCAACATTTGTCCATTTTCATGTAAAGGTACACTCACCATGTACAGTTTAAGCTACCAACTTGACATTACTGACAGTGGAATTAGGAGGGGAGATACCATTATGTACACAGTTTTCCCCACCTACAGATAAAATAAAATAACTTTCAGAGCATAGATGATAGTAAATGTAGAAAAATAATTAGGAGGCATGAGTTTTTAATATTTGTAATCACCTCTGTTTTTAATATAATTCATTTAATTATAACCTGATATAATTTAATTTTTAATTATGACTGTGCTTAACAATCAGTTCACAAAATTCCTGAGAATTTACCCATAGGCTTTTGGAGCTGGCATTAGTTGACTCCTATATGTGTATACACACAAACACACACACACAACATTGTGCTAATATAATAACATGGTCAATATTCATTGTCTCATTTTGTCTAAAATGTTGTATAAATAACCATCTTTTATTAGTTTTAATATATTTCCTAACTATGTTTGCAATAACTTGGACATACTAATTCATGAGAAAACTATTCATTGTCAGTTATTCGTTTTCTTCAGGTTGACATGGACAAGTTAGAGGAAGTAGACTTTATTGTTGAACACTACATTTCACCCTTGCTATCTACTTAAACCTTAGGCACAAAAGAGTGATCCCCTCTGGAATGCTGCTTCCCTACAGACATAGGTCTTCTGTCTGAAGTTTCCAATTTTCCCAAGTGAACTAAATATTCTATGAACTATTAAACATACAGTTATTTTAAAAGAGCAACAGTCATTAAGGTCATTGCACTTGAGGCTTTCATTTGAACTTCTTTTGGATTCAAGGCAGACAAAAATCTTTTGTTTTACCTACTTTCTTCCTCAGCCCAGAGGCAACATAAGGGAGGATGAGAAAGGAAACCCCTTCTCTCTAGATTTTTGAAAACTGTAAAATCTAATGATAGAAAAGGGCTGCAGTTTGAAACATGAAAGGTCAAGGTAGCCTACTGAAAACATAGCGAATATGTAACTTCTTATGGGAATCTCCCAGGCGTGAGATTATTCTGAGATTTTCAATCTTATAGTTAAATAGCAATATATCAAAAAGATGGTGAAAATAGTTGCTTTATAAAATGTTCAGAAGTCATTCATTTCATTCTCACAAAATGTCAGCAGCTTTATTCACAGGGCTTAAACTTAGGAAACTTGAGATAGGAGTATTTAAGAAAACATCCTTCAAAAATAAACAAACTTCCCTTCAAGATTAACTTGAAAGAAAACATTAAGTGAGTCATTTTCACAAAGCAATCATTTGCCTATTTCTAACCCCTGATAGAATTTATACAGAAGCAAATTCGTGGTCAGATTCATTCATCTGCCACCAAAGAGTTACCTTGTGTAAAGTCCCAGAAGATATATAAGAAATTTGCCACAGGTTCTGAGAAGTTGAATAACAGCCTCAAGTTTCTTGAACCCTAGGCACCCATCCCCAATAAGTCACTGTCAGCATCTGTATTAGATGTATCTAGTGCTCTGGCCCACATCTTGGTTTCACCTCTGATTCCAGCTAAGCCTGGACATTCCTGTGCAGTTTTCAATTCACTTTTCACTGACAATGTTTTGCCTCAACTGTTGGCATCTTAGCTTTCTGCATCCAAGTCTCTTTATCTACACATGAGTAGCTTAGAAGTGGAAGGAGAATTAAAAGATGACTCTTAAAAGAATGGCAAACTTAAGTTGATTAATAATCATCTCTCCATTCTGGCTTTTGGATGGACAATTCTAAAAGATATTCTATAATCTTCTTAGCAAGGTCTCAATGGCCCATCTTTTCTTCCCTTTCTCTCTTCTTACATCTACCCTGTTGTTTGTAATTACCTTCCAAATACTACGTGGAAATAAATCATACTCTGCTTACAGAGAACTTAAGCTAAAACACAATCAAATCATTACACAGGTATTTGCTAAACCAGGTTTCTCTATAACAAAATTTCTTTTTGTATACTCCCTCTCCAACAGGGGCATAAAAAAAAAACACTCATTTTATTACTGTGCTCCATTTCTCTTTTTCACTAACTACATAGACTTTAGCTGACATTAGACTGTCCTCAGTCTGCCCATTCCTCCATACATGCAGCCATCTCAATGTGCCCTATTAAAGATATACTCATCTTTCAGAGCTTTTCTGACTACTCTCCCCATTCAAGTTTTCCAACTCTGAGTCCTGGTCCTAGAAATGTTCTTTGTGTAGGATAGAATCTAGATAAAGTGGTAGGACAATGGGAGAGAAAACTGAACCACTGGTACAGTCATAGTGTATGTTTAGAGTTACTTTTTTTTTTAAGTTGATTTCTTTATTTTGAGAGAGTGTGTGCTTATGAGCAGGTGAGGGGCAGAGGGAGAGAGGGAGAGACAGAAAATCCCAAGGAGACTCCACACTGTCAGCACAGAGCCTGACTTGGGGCTCAAACTCATGAACCGTGAGATCATGACCTCAGCTGAAATCAAGAGTCAGACACTCAACCGACTGAGCCACCCAGGTGCCCCTTTCTGAGGGCAATGCCCCTTTCTTAACGTCAAACACAAAGCAACAATTCTCATAGTGGTAACTATAATATAAATCTAGTAAAATTTACCCAATCGTTTACTCTGGAAACTAAAATGATCCCAGAAGCAGAACTGAGATATAATATAACTGTAGAAAGGTACAAAATATTTTTAGTGGTAATCCATTTGCTTTTCTATACAAACACTGGCAGAATTAATTTTCTTGTGACCTAGAAGTATGTTCTCTCTCATTGATGCTTTCTTACACATGTGTTCACTTTTTGAAAAATATTGTACGTATCACTACAACCCACTGAAATATTGGCAGCTCTTTATAACTATTTTCCTTTTCCATGTATAAGGTATTGAGTCAACTCTGCATACATCATGTCACTCAAAACCCAATAAAGTAAACAGGAATATACATCTCTAATAATGTAGCCTATCTCTTTGTGCAGAGAGACTGGGTTTCAACAGGAATATCTAGAAAGATCCTTATTAAATACTTATGTACAAACTTACGTACAAAACCCTATGTACAAATACTTACAAATACAAATATTTAAATACTTATGTACAAACCTGCAGATGTATGTTCAGTTTATACTCTTGGATTTTTACACAAAATCTATTTTTTCTTCCTTAAAATTTATAAAGGCAAAGTATGAATTTTGCTTATTCCATAAGGAATAAATCTGATACACTGACAATTACACACAGCATATTCACCGCTAGAGGTTACACACCATTTGCTACAGATTTAATGGCTAAACATCTCACATATATACTCAGAGGCATACATGTATTTTACTCTTACATTTATTTTCCAATAGAAAATCAGAGAAGAAAAAAATGGAAAACCAAAATAAAAAAGGAATGTTTGTCTTCTACTCTTTCAGTAAGATAATTTACACAAAGGTAGTAAAAAAAGATAAAGTACATTGCTTCAGTAAGGAATCAGCAGAAATCATAATGATAAAAGTTATCTTGATTTTTTATTCTTGATATAGACAGGCAAAATAAATATTTTCTAAACATATTTTTTCTATTTATTCTATGTTTATATTGATGTGTATGGGTACATGTTTTTCTTGTTTATCCAAGTCAGTACTTTTTTATTTTGGACTGTAGTGAACATGTGCTGCTAAGGAAGACATCTTTTGGGGGCACCCGGGTGGCTCAGTCAGTTAAGCATTCACCTCTTGATTTTGGCTCAGGTCATAATCTCGTGGTTTGTGAGTTCAAGCCCCACATCAGCCACTGCACTGACAGTGCAGAAACTACTTGAGATTCTCATTCTCTCCTTCTTTCTCTCTTTCTCTCTTTCTCTCTGTCTCTCTCTCTCTGTCTCTCTCTCTCTCCCCATCTCTCCCTCTCCATCTCTCTCTCCATCTCTCTCAAAATAAATCAATAAATTAAAAAAAAAGATCTTTTGCTTGGACCAAAGACAGAAGTCAATTTTCCCCAAAAAGGAGCAACCCAAAATGTATCCCACCATCTTGGCATATGTGGAAAATATTAACAAGGGGAGAGATGAGGGGAAAAAAGGCACAGTAACCAGAAACAATGTCTTTCAACAGTTAATAAATACTCATATAAGATATGGACATTAAGATGTAGACAGATAATAAAAAATTACCTAATTTGAATATTTATGTTTCATAAGAGGATTAACAAAGATGAGAAGAGGCACTCAGGGAAGGGAGAGAAAGGGAGAGAGAGAGAGAGGAAGAGGGAGAGAGACAAAGAGAGGAACAAAAATAGAGAATTTTGAAATCCATACTAAGCAAGGCCTGCTGGCTTTCCAAAACCATTGCAGTACCCTCCTAACTGGTGTCACTGATTTATCACTTATCCCCCTAAGGTCTTTTATTTTCATCACAGGCAGAAAAATCTATTTAAAACATAAATATCTTAAAGAAAAACTTGCTAGCTGATATGGCAGACTAACCCTTGCCAATAGGTATAACGTCCAAAATAATAAAAGTTTTATAAAGAATTATTTATAAATATTATTATAAATTATAATTATATATTATAAATATATAAATATTATGTTATTTATCATTAATGTCACAATGCAAACTGGTTTTCAAAATATATAGGTTGAATTCTTCCCACGGTCATTTAAGGACTCGAGTTCTGTATTTCATTTGCTACATTTCAGTTACAGGGCTATATCACAATGCAGGGGAGGCTGAATATTGGTAAGTGTTCTGATCCCATGTTCTCTTTGATGTCCTGGGATAGTATTTCTGGTTCTATGTACCCATTCCCATAACTTCTGCATGCCTGGCACCTGCAGCCTTTTTCAGGAGACTATCTTGAGCAGTAGAACCTGTCTTGCCCAGAGGCACTGATAAGTCTGCGAGGGCTGCCCACAGCCAAAAACTGACTAGTGTAGACACATAAAAGCCCAGTTCTCTTACCTCAAGGTGGTACAATTCTGTGAAGTTAACTTATACTCCAGAACACCCAGAGGAATTTGTTGAGGTGAGGATTTCACTTGAGATTGCATTCATATTTAGCTTTTTTACTTTCCCCTCCCTCATCAATTTCCTTACAAATCACTGGCACATCAATCTGCAGCTCGGAGGAATGCAACCTAAGACCTTTCCCTTTGTTCACTCTGCTCCAGGCATGCTAATGTCCATGCTTCTTGCCAGCATGCCTCAGTGTCAGAGACTTGTAGCTGCTTTTCTTTCTGCCGTTAATGCTGTTTTCCCACATGTTAACACAGTTTGCTTTTTTACTTCCTTCAGGTCTTTGCTCAAATATCACCTAATTAGGGAAGTCTTTCATGTCCATCCCATATCCTCGGCCCTTCTCAGAACATACAAGATCTTTCCCCCTTACCATCTTATTCTCCCCAGCATTCACCTTCATCTGACATATACTGATGTATGCTTGCTAATTGATTGTATTCCATGCTAGGATATAGATATCATGTTGGAATACCAACTTTGTATCCATCCCCCAACTATATGCCAGCACCTAGTGTAGTACCTAGGTCCATAGTAGACATTCAGCACATATTTTCAAATGAAGTGTACAAATGAATGAATGACTACGCAAATGACTTAACTACAAAATATGCAGTATAGAATTTCCATTCTATAATTAAGCTGTCTTGCCTTTCTCATGCCCCAAATTAAAGAAATCTTGTAAGAATGATTACTGATAAATATCTGGACTAGTTGTGCCTCAACAGTAACAGTCTATTGCAGAAATGATCGTCATCCTCACGTTAGGCAGATATGGTAAGCAGTACAGATTGTAGGATATTGTCTTAGCCAAGCTTAGATGGGACATGTATGGAATGTGCTGTACAACAATATATGGAATCAAAAGTTCTGATGATATAATGATCAACATATGCTTACTCTGTTAAAGCTTCCAATAACTCGAACACATTTACTGAGGACAAAAAATATGCTGTAGAGGCCTTCTCATAGTTTTGTGCTGTTAGAGAATAGAAAGCTATGTGACATAAAAACTTTCAAAATTAAATTCTTCTACAACAAATGAAAGAAAGTAAAAGTCTCCTAATAGTTTTTCAGGAATGAGCAAGCTTGGAAAGGAATGAGCTGTAAAGATAATGCTGAGGTGGTAAACACATTAATAAATTAAAAGAGAAAAAGAATCAAGCATTGAAATCAAGAGTGAATTTTAAAGGTAACTTAATCAGATCAGGAAAGGCAGTCGGAGACAGGAGGCTGCTTGAGAGAGGTCTGAAGCCAGACTTCAGTGCTGGGTACATAAGATCTTCCTCTCTCTGTCTTCTTTTTTTTTTTTTTTTTTTTTTTTTTTGTTCTGAAGAGACAGACATCCTCTGTTACTGGTTTGGCTGCTTCTTAAGATCATTGATAACTACATGGAAACTTGTAGTGAAGTTGAGTCAAGTCCTTTCTAGATGACACATAGTGAGATGGAGTCAGGCTCTCTGTCCATTATTATCCACAATGTGAGCAACTAAGTTTTAATCTGAACAAGGGACTTATGACTGAAAGTATATCACTATATTGGCGTATTATATTGACTTTCTGATAATGTTCTCAAGCCAGTTGAGTAAGAGAGAGAAAATGCCAGTGGGTACAAATTGTGGCATCAATTCTCTGCCAGACTGATCAATTGGATTTAGATATTACCTCCAGCTACATTCTTAAAATCTATAGTTTTACTTTCTCTTCAGTGCATACCTCACCGCTTAAATAATTGCAGATTCAAATACATTTTAAAAGGATTGAACAGGGTTTAAATTAAAAATGTGTGAACATTGTTGTTTTAACCGCTCTTAATTATTTACTAATTTAACTCAATACATTCACCTTCTCGCACCCGACCACACTTCCCTAAGGATAAAGATTCCACAGAGCTTCCGTGTTCATCCTTCAAATGATTTGGAACTGTTTTAATCAATAAAAGAAATATAATATGTATATATAGATTTTTAGAACCATTAAACTGGATCATTAAAAAATATCAGAAGTTCTGAATTACAAATCCTCTGCCCTCAGTCCTAACAACCTCTCTTTTACAATTATAAGATTTTAAAATCCATTCATTAGACATCAATGTTGTATAAAGAGAATGAAAAATACATCTGCTCAAAAAGTCTTCTAGCAGAATACAGAATACCAAAGTCTTTCATGCACGAAATCTTTGTACAAAATTGCAAAGCTCAAACAGTAACCCCAAAACATAATAGCACTTGTAGGAAATTTAACATATATTAGGAAATTCATCAAAAATAAATAATACAGAGACTAATCTATCTCATAATTTTCTCTACATTTTGTATATGAAGCAAAATTACTTAAGCAATCTTTCACTAGAAAAATTTAAGAAATGAGCAGTTTCAAATTGCTTCAAATGCTGAGTTTTGGTACCTTCTTATGTCATAATTTAAATGCATGTTGCTTAGAATTATAATACTAATGAAGTATATATACTGAATATTTATGATTTACTAGGCAATATGCTAACTCATTAACATGCATTAATTTAATTTGTTTTCACAAACACCCAGTAAGTTAAGAGTAATTATCTCCATTTTACAGATCTAGAAACATAGACCTAAAGAGGTTAAATAGATTTATGAGCCAGAGACTGAGCTAACACGGAAGGCTATTCTCTCCAATAAACACTTAGAAATATTGGAAAAAATAGAGCAAAAGCTATTTAAATAAGTAACCAACCACAAAAGAAAGGTAAATCCCAAATTTTCAGAAACTGAACTCAAAATCTTAATAATGTAGTGACTCAGAGCTGAAGTCAAAATGGTTCAATGGAGTACTAGAGCCAGATATAGACCTGAGAGGCTTATTCTAAATGTCTAATAAACTATAGGAGCTTCAATTTAGTTATATCAAGCAGGTAGTTACGAAAAACTACCATATCCATGAAACAAAAACTAGAACAATTAAAAACAAAAATACCTTTCAACTTCTTGTCTCCATAAGAATATAAACAGACATGAGAAAAAATAGAGAATCCTCATGGTTTGTCTATATATCCTTCTGTGGGATCCAAATTCACAATAGACATATACTGCCCAGACACAAAACAAAACAAAATGTGAAACCTCCCAGGACAGAGCTTCCTAACCCAAGACACAACTTCCCTAACCAACCCCCCCCCCAAAAAAAACCCCTGAACTTTCACAGGTTTAACTCATAAAAAACTACACAAAGAAATGAAACATTATCAGAGAAAGATGATAAAGGAACCATATCTCACATCAAGAAACAGAAATAATGGAAAAATCCTAATGGCCATAAAAATGAGGGTGGTTATTATGGACTGAATGTTTGTATCACTTAAAAATTCATGTGTTGAAGCCCTAACTTTCAATATTATGATATTTGGAAATGGGACCTTGGGGAGGTAATTAAGTTTAAATGAGGTCATAAGGATGAGAACCCATGAAGGGATTAGTGTCCTTGTAAGAGAAGAAAGACCAGGGTGTCCTCTCCCCTCCCACATGAGAACACAAAAGGAAGGTGGTTGTCTGAAAGCCAGGAAGTGGGCTTTCACCCAGAGCCCTCATCTTGGACTTTCCAGCCTCCAAAACTGTGAGAAATAAGTATTGGTTATTAGGCTACCCAGTCTACGGTTTTTGTCATAATGGCCTGAGCTAAGACAATGATTAGTATATTCATAGAAATTTTTTAAAATTGTAAATTATGAGTGAAAGATAGGACAATGTCAAATCAGAATACAATGGTTTGAAAAAGTAGCAAATTTTTTTTCTGTAAAAATCTAAAGACATATTTTATTAGTCTCCGTGGGCTATCATAACAAAATTCCACAGACTAGGAGGCTTAAGCATCAAAAAAATGTTTTCTCACAGCTCTAGAAGTTGGAAGTCAAAGATTAAGGTGTCAGTAGGGTTGATTTCTCGTGAAATTTCTCTCCCCAAATTCCTAACAGAGACTTGTTACTATGTTCTCACATGGCCTTTTCTCTGTGTGTACACATGAAGATAGGTGCTTTGGTTTCTCTTGCTCTTCTTAAAAGGACACAAGTCACATCAGACAAAGGCTCCACCCTCATCACCTCATTTAACCTTAATTACCTCCTTAAAGGCCATATCTCCAAATATAGTGACATTGGAGGTTAAGGCTTCAGTGTACGAATTTTGGAGAAACACTATTCAGTTCATAACAGTTTTTTTTTTAATGTTTATTTATTTATTTTTTAACGTTTATTTTTGAGACAGAGAGAGACAGAGCATGAACGGGGGAGGAGCAGGGAGAGAGGGAGACACAGAATCGGAAGCAGGCTCCAGGCTCCGAGCCATCCGCCCAGAGCCCGAAGCGGGGCTCGAACTCACGGACCGCGAGATCGTGACCTGGCTGAAGTCGGACGCTTAACCGACTGAGCCACCCAGGCACCCCAATGTTTGTTTATTTTTGACAGAGAGAGAGAGAGAGAGAGAGAGACAGAGCATGAGGAGGGGAGGGGCAGAGAGAGGGAGCAGAATCCAGGCAGGCTCCAGGCTCTGAGCCTTCAGCACAGAGCCTGATGCAGGGTTTGAACCCACAAGCTGTGAGATCATGACCTGAGCTGAAGTCAGACACTTAACCAGCTGAGCCACCCAGACGCCCTTCAGTTGATAACAGTTCTTAAAATTAAAAACAAACATATTCAAAGGATTTATGACTTAAAAGATAAATCTGAATAAGTCATCAACAGTACATCACAAGAGGATAAGACATAGACAACATGAAAAGAAGTTGCTAAAAGATAGGAAATTAACTGTTAAGATTTTGTTTCCTTTTAGTGTAATACACTTTCACTGTTGTGTAAAACAATTTTTTTCAAGAGTATCTTTACCACAATGTCTCCAGTAATCCTTATGAAAATATATTGGTAAAATTATGTCTTCCATGTCCTTTATCTGACAGCCAAGTGAAGAAATGTCTTTGAGTTAACAGGAAAATTCGGAGAGCTCCATGAAGAGCCATGTCTTAGTGGCAGAACTAGAGTAAATACTATTATAAACATAAGCTAATACTGCTTAAAAACAAATATCTAAAGGGGGAAGCTGGCCAAGAAAGTAACTTAACTCTTTTCTAAAGCAAACTTCAATATTCTTGAAAGGAAGACAATAAAATCTGAACATAACATTCATGATATACAATATCCAGTTGAAAATGAGAATGAGAAAAGATTCTGGGAGGATGGTGGAGTAGAAAGCACCAGGAAAATAATACTAGTAAAAACTTTAATCTCTACCAAAAAAAATGAATATTAGAAATGTTAAAGATGGGATAAATATAGCATATTTTAATTCACTTAAAAAGTATTTGTAAGATAATTAAATATGTATTTATTGTTTATAAGGTAAACAAAAAGACAACAGAGATACAGCAAATTAGTCAATAGAGACAAAAGATATACTTAAAAATAATAAAAATCTACAGGAAGTAATAAAAAAGCAAAAAAAGGGTACAAAAAATAGATAAGATGAATAGTTAATAAGATGATATACTGAAATGAAAGTATTGATAATTACATTAAATAAAGGTCTAAATATGTAAATTAAAGGACAAATACTGGACTGAATAAAGATCTAATATACTGTCTACAAGAAACTTTGCATATTAAGGATATGAGTAGGTTAAAAGAATGGAAAATCTTCTACTATGTAACTCTTACTCTTAAGAAAGCAGAAATGATTATATTAATATCAAAATATACTTGAAGGAAAGGGATACTGTAAGGGATAAGAAAAACATTTTGTAATGATAAAACATCAATGCTTTAAAAGATAGAACAGTTCTAAACATATATACACCCAACAGGTGAGCTTTAAAATAAAAACAAAAACAAAAACAAAAACAGAAAGAACAAACACAGAAATGAAAGGAGAAATAGAGAAATCCACAATTTGAGTGGGAGATTTGAAACATTTCTCTCTTAGGAATTAATATAAGAGAGTAGAAAGAAAATCAGTAAGGTTGTAGAAACCCTGAACAACACTATCACAGAATCTAATAGATACATAAAGAATACTACAAGGGCACCTGGGTGGATCAATAGGTTAATCCTCCAGTTTTTGATTCTCACTCAGGTCATGATCTCATGGTTCATGAAATTGAGTCCTGAGTAGGGCTCTGTGCTGAGTGTGGAGCCTGCTTGGCATTCTCTCTGTCCCTCCCCCCACTCGTGAGTGCACACTTTCTCTCTCTCTCAAAATAAATAAACTTTAAAAAAAATCTAAAATTTTAAAAAAGAATACATGTATAAGGAGTTGAATACACATTTTTTTCAAACGCACAGGATATATTCACTAAAACAGAGTATACAATAGGCCGTAAAACAAGTCTCAAACAACTTCACTCTAGGGTGTATTTACTGACCACAATAGAGTTAAATGAGAAAACAATAAGAATATGTGTAGAAAATAACAAATTTATGGACATTTCACAATATACACAATCTAAATAATCCATGGTGAAAGAAGAAATCACAAGGGAAAGTAAAAAATATTTTGTATTAAATTATAAAGAAAACATAGACACAACTTTAGACATAGGATGTGGCTAAAGCAAGATTAGGAGAAATTCATGGCTTTGATTTGGTATGTGAGAGAACTTAAAAAGCTTTAAAAAAATCAATGAATTTTCTACCAAATATTTAATATTCTTTTTTTAAAATATTTATTTTTGATAAAGAGAAAGAGAGACAGAGCACAAGCAGGGGAGGGGCAGAGAGAGAGAGAGAGAGAGACAGACTGACAGACAGAATCTGAAGCAGGCTCCAGGCTCAGAGCTGTCAGCACAGAGTATGACGTGGGGCTCAAACTCACAAACCTGAGATTGTGACCTAAGCCAAAGTCGGAAGCTTAACTGACTGAGCCACCCAGGCGCCCCTCTACCAAATATTTAAAGAATAAATAATACCAGTTCTACACAAACTCTTTCAGACAGAAAAAAATATTTCCCAATTAATTCTATAAGGCCATGATTACCCTGACACCAAAATCAGACAATACTATAATAAAACAAAAACAAAATGCATAGCAATATCCCTCATAAACCTAGCTGCAAAATAATGCTTAACCAACTTTTAACAAATTAAACTCAATGTATAAAAAGGATACTACAAGTGAAGAATTATAAATGCATAGTTGTATAACATTCAAAAATGAATATAATTCACCATATTAAAAGACTAAAAAATTATAATTATGTGATCATCTTGATAAACATAGCAAAAGCATTTGGCAAAATCCAGCAGACATGCCTCATAAAAACTCAACAAATTCAGAATAAAAAGGAAATTTTTAAAAGGTCATTTAAGGAAAAAAAAAAAAACTACAGCTAACATCATACTTTATGGTGAAATACCAATGCTTTTCCCCTAAGATGAGTAACAAAGAAAAAATGTTCACTTGAAGCATTTATATCCAACTCAATGTCAAAAACTGAAGGGTCTGAGATTTTACCCTACTTGAAAGCTAACAAGCTTTCAGAATTTTATGAATGAAGGCAGAAATCATGAGACTCCTGGATCAGAGACAAAGAACTTTAGTTCTCAAAGCAGAACAAGCATCATGAGTTTCCTATTCACATCAATTCCCCATGACCCCCCAATCCCATGCAACCAAATGCAGGAGTAGTAAAGGTGAATGTTGCATATACAATGGATTTGCATCATAGCTAACGAACCCCAAGATTAAGATTTCTAATATTTTACAAGAAGCTATAACCAACCTGACAAACAGTTGCTCCAAAGAGAGATTATCTCTACTCTACTGGATATCTCTCTTGTATTTCCCACTGAAGTAAGCATATCTGCTCTGCTCTGCTCTGCTCTGCTCTGGAGGGAGATACTATCTTTCGCGACCATTCACTATACAGGCATCGTTGAAAAGAACGAAGGCTATCAGTGCCTCTATGCACAAAAGGTACAGAAACATGAGAGATGTGTGGAGAATTGTTTACCAATCATATTCAGCCATCAATTCTATATTATCTTAGCTTCTGAAAAATTTCCCCAGCAGATGGGCCAAAGCTACTTAGTGTATTTGTTTCATCTAATTAAGGCTACTTCAAACAGACTACAAGCAATGGGATGAGGATGAATAGTGCAGTACAATCCTAGGATCCTGAACCCAACCTTTTATTCCATAAAATTTCAGTGTCTACCTTGGAAAGGTAGATGGCTTTCTACTATGTTTCTTTATTGACCTTTCCACTCGGTTTAAGGCATTAATCCAAGTTTAGTACGATGTATGAGGGATTGCATAGATTTCGCCTTGGCCTGAAAGCAGGAGACCTAGGAACATTCTGTAGTCTACAACTCTTGCTAGTAAGTATGATCTACATGCCTTCCACAATCAAGGTGCTATCATCAATCACTTCAACTAAAATCAGAGACAAATTTTATACCATCTTTTTTTTTTAATGTTTATTTTTTGAGAGAGAGACGGGAGTGTGAACAGGGGAGGTGGAGAAAGAGAGGGAGACACAGAATCTGAAGCAGTCTCCAGGCTCTGGGCTGTTAGCACAGAGCCCAATGTAGGGCTCGAACACATGGATTGAGAGATCATGACCTGAACCAAAGTCGGATGCTTAACCGACTGAGTCACCCAGGCACTGCCATCTATTCTAATTCTATGCCTCCTGTTAGTGGTAGGGAAAACTCCCCAGAAGATATTCATAAATAAAGCCTTTGTTGTTATCGTCTGAGAAACTCCTCCCAACCTCAATCCTATCTCAAGTAAATAAGGCTGACCCAGTTTTGGAGAGAGCTCCATAGTCATCTGAAAGCTGTATGATTTACTAGTGGTGATTTCTTAAACACCTGAAGCTATTTTATAACCATTCCTGGGGTTAATTACTGTGTTTTCACATGAAAGCAAGTTCATGCCTAGATACTAAGTAAGAGACATTAATCCCAGGGACGTAAGAAAATATTATTGGGGCCCTTCAAAGTGAGACTCATAAGAGTTGGAGGGCACAGATTGACCCTACTTCTGATATGGCCTGCTGGCTGGCTGGTAAGTCTTAAAATTATCAATTTAGTTCAAATAATTGTCTGGTCATAGTCTTTGAAGGCTGGACAGAGAGGAAGTCAGTCTAATCCATCCTGTTTATCTATACCACCAGCCAGGTAGCTTTTATCTCCTCAAAAAGAGACTTGAGTGTAGACAAGGAAAATACCCATAAATATGTATTGGTATTTTCCTACAATTTAGGGAAGTTGTGGGAGTGAGACCATTTCTCTTGTTTCCAGCAGATTCCTCAGTAAGTTTAACGGGAATGTTGATCTGGTTTTAGTCAAAGCTTTCTGGTGATGAATAGCAACCCAATAAATCAGTTAAATTTAAGCTTGTCACAGCTGGGGTGCTACACAAGGTGATTTTCCTTCATGAGTAAGGCTGCAGGATGATTCTAAATGACTAAGTTCAGAAATACCAGTCTCACTTCACTAGGTGCCTGGTTGGCACATCTCTACAAAATCTTTTTCTTTTCTTATTTTCTTTTCTTTCTTTATTTTTCTGCTGCGATAAAGGCTCCCAGGTGTCTCTTACTGGAAGATACCATGGCCAGTCCACCCAATCTAGCCCTGGTAAGGTGGTCCAGATTCCTCCAGCTCTGCCTTCAGGGGAAATATGTGCACTTATGTAGATTAAGGTTTGGAGTCAAGCGGATGCCAGGTACCCCATAGCCCCAGTGCCTCTTTCCACATTGTCATGCTCCAAGTCGCTGGTCATGGTTATCCTGACCTGAACTGCCTGCACATGCATAGTCTGCTGTCTGTAGCCAGCTTTTGGCTTCGGGGCCCTCCAGACTTCTGGAGCACAGGTGGGAACCCAACCACTTGAATACAGCCCACCACCAGAAAATCTTTGTGAGGTGGCACCTTCAAACTGTGGGCAGTCTCTATTTGGAATGGTCCCAGTCTTGAGGTCCTGAATGATACCCAGGTCAATCATATGACCTGCCTATGGAAAGGCAGTCAAGATTCCTCCAGCTCTGCCTTCAGCAGGTAAGGTAGGTTAAGGTTTAGAATTAGGCAGACACCGGACACCTGGGTGGTTCAGTAGGTTGAGAGTCCAACTTCAGCTCAGGGCATGATCTCTGGGCCTGTGAGTTCGAGCCCTCTTGCACACCTGTTCTGTGCTGCAGCTCGGCGCCTGAACCCTGCTGCAGATTCCGTGTCTCCCTCCCTCTCTGCCCTGTACGCCCCCCTCTCAAAAATAAATTAAAAAAAAAAAAAAAAAAGGAATTAGGCAGACACCAGGTACTTCCAATAACCTGCTCTTGTGATTCAGGCTCTAGCCATGCTTGGCCTGTCCCAGGTCCCTATCGACACTAAACTGACAACCGGGGCATGCGCACTTTGCATTCATAAGCCACCCTCGGGCAGCCAGGTCCTTCCTGCCGGCGGAGCAACAGCCCATCCATCCACCAGCGTAGCCTCCAGGATGGAGGCAGCCCACCCCCTGGACACCACCGTGACGCTTTGCTGAAATGGGTGAGAGTGCCCACATGAACTTACTGTCTTTCGGGGTCCCAGGCTTCTGCAGCAATCAAGACTACCAGGTGTCTCTTACTTGAAGATGCGGCAGCCAGTCCACATAATCCAGACCTGGCAAGGCAGCCCAGACTTCAGGAGAAATGTGTGCAAACTTGTAGGTTAGGGTTTGGAATCGGGCAGATGCCTTTTAACTCCAGGAGCCTGCTCCTCAGACGCGGCTTCTCCACAGGCTCCGCTTTTCATGTCCTCGGTTACCCTGATCTGCGCTGCGTGCACAGTGCGCTTGCACAGCGCGCTCTCGTAAACTGGCTCGCGGCAGACTCCGCCCTCCAAGCCAGTGGAATATGTGTCAGACCCCAACCACCTGCAGAGTTTCCAGCGTGAAGGGAGCTCCCCTTCTAAGGTAATATGTGAAGTAAGGTGATATGGGCAGTATTCAGACCCCATAGATTAGTTGCCTCCTGGGGTCCTGGGCTTCACAAAGACCCAGAATTCCCAGATGTCTCTTAATGCAGGGATACCCGGTCCTGCCACCCTGGCCCCTCCTCACAAGAGAGTTGAAAACCCTCCAGCTCTGCATTCGTCAGGAATGTTCCGCAAAGGCATGTAGGCACTGCAACTTTAGGCTGGACCCGCAAAGGCCCTCTCCTATGACCCAGCCTCTTCAGACATTTGCCCTGGTCGAGGTCCTTGCAAGCTTCTGGTGAATCCCATTTGCATACAGGCATACCTAATATTAGTGAGCTTGTTTATTGCGCTTCACAGACACCCCAATATTTTATAAATTAAGTTTGTGGCAATCCTGCATTAAGCAAGTCAGTTGGCACCATTTTTCCAACGGCATTTGCTCACTTCATGTCTCTGTGTCACATTTCGTAATTCTTGGAATATTTTAAACTTTTTCATTATGATATTCGTTATGGTGATCAGTGATTATGATTGACTGAAAGCTCAGATGATAGCATTTTTTTATCAATAACATGCTTTTTAATTAAGGTATGTACACTGGGTTTTTGTTTTTTTTTTTTTTTTTAGACAATGTTTGGCACACTTAATAGACTACAATACACTGTAAACGTAAATTTTACCCTGGGAAACTGAAAAATTGACTCGCTTTATTGTATTCTTCACTTTATTGTGGTAGTCTGGAATTGAACCAACAATATCTCCAAGATATGCTTGTTATTTAGTGTTGTGTTTTCCTAATCATCTCCTACTTACACCCAGAATTTTCTTCCGAAAAGATCTGATGCACGAATGAGAAGAGCATTTTTATAAAACTTGCAGAGACCCATTACATCGCTGACTTCAGCCCACAAGAGCCACTGTGGGACCCAGTAAGCAGTTCTCAACCACATGGTCATTATCCTTATAATTTAGGATTCTGTCAATACAATAAGAGAACCAACTTAGCTGAACCAGAATTATATTTGAACCCCCCACACTCCCTTTTGGAACATATACTAACTAGGCTGGCCTGGAAAGAAAGCTGCATCATTTCCAGCACAGATCAGAGTAGAATTCCTACTTCTAAAACTAAATACATAAAACTTTCTATTTTGTCTTGATTTTTACACAGCAAGCAACTGCTTGGAGATGATCCATTTTTGGAAACATCCACATTCAGTGACCCAACTGCATTGCTAAAATACCTGAACCAGTAAAAGGTAAGGGAGGTAGAGTTTTTCCATAAACATTCTTAATCAGATTAAGGTGTTTTCTTTCTGTTCCTATATTCCTTATTCACTGGGAGTTTTTTTCTTCTTCTTCTTTTTCTTTGTATTACTAACCAAGAATGGGTAGAGAAGGTTGTTAAGTGCTTTTGTTTGCATTTGAAAAATGTTCTTACAGTTGTTGTTTTTTGTTTTTTTTTTTTTTTGTATTAATATGATGCATCACATTGATTTCTTGGACTAAAGCAAACTTGCATTACCAGAGTAGATATTACATATTCTCTTCATATATATATATATGTATGTGTGTGTGTATATATATATGTATATATATATATATATATATATATATATATCATTTAAGCAATATGTTAAATTTGTTTAAATTTGCTAATTTTTAATATAATTTTTGCATGTATGGTTGTGAGGGATTCTTATATATTTTTCTTATAAAGTATCTGTCTAATTTTGTTATGAGGATAATACTGGCCTTACAGAAAAAGTAGTTGAAAAGGGTTTCTTCCTCTTCTGTTTTTCTGGAAGTGTTGGCATTGAGTTGGTAATAATTCTTTCTTAAATGTTTGAGGGAATTCACCAGTTAATCCATCTAGAATTTTCTTTGTAGGAAAATATTTATAATTTCATTTTTTTTTAATTGGAAAGGGTTTTTAAAGTTTTTAAAATTTTTCTTTGGTCACTTTTGGTAATTTGTGTCGTTAAGGGAGTTTGTCCCTTTCATCCTAGCTGTTGAATTTATTGAACTAAAGTTGGTCTTAATATTTCCTTGTTTTGATTTTAATATTAGTAGAGTCTGCGGATGCCTGGGTGGTTCAGCTGGTTAAGTGTCCAGCTCTTGGTTTTAGCTCAGGTCATGATCTCACAGTTCATGGGATCAAGCCCCACATTGGGCTCTGTGCTGTATAATATATATACATATATTAGTAGAATCTGTAGTGATGGTCATTCTTTTTCTCCTGATGTTGGTAATTTGTTGTTTTTTTTCTCTTTTACTCTTGACTAATCTACCTAGAAACTTACGAATTTTCTTGATTTTTTTTCCAAAGAACCTATTTTTGGATTCACTGATTTCCTCTTTATTTTGTTTTAATCTTCTATATTAATTGAGTTTTGTTCTTTATTATTTTCTTCTGCATAATTTGGACTTTTTCTGATTTCTTTAGAAGTCTTAATAATTTAAATCTCCCTCTCACCTGCCCCAATATAAGGCCATGTTTTGCCCTCCTGGCACTCCTTTAGCCATGTCCCAAATTCTTGTGCATTGTATTTTTATTATTATTGTGTTCACATATTTTTAAATCCTCATATTAATTCTTTCTTGACTGTGGGATTATTTACAAGTATGCTGTTCAGTTTCAAAATATTTGGGTTTTATACTTATTGTTATTGATTTCTAACTTAATTCCAGTATTTCTGGTAGTTGCTTTTATATTATATTCTAATTTCACAGTTCTCTGCAGGTTAGTCATCTGATAATGACTTCTGTTATTACTTTAAATGGAAATCAGGAGGGAGGTTTTGAAAGAAAATATTTGTCTAGATAATGAAAATCAAAAGTCAAAATATGAAAAGTTTCTAATATGGAAATGTTAATATAAAATTATTTATTTGGTTTTTACATTATCAACCTATGGCCACCAATCCAAAGACACAAAATAGTAAAAGTTATATTGACCTTTGGTATCTGTCTTGAAGGTACTGTAAATTTATTACGGGGAGTTTTCTAGAAATTAATAGAGAAGTCGAGAGGGATCAAAACAGTCTTAAAAATTAGAAAATATCTCTACCTCTTGTTTTATATTCCAAATCACAGCTTGCAAATCAAATACTGCTATAGTATCATTTGAAATAAACTTGGTGGTAAATAGGAATGATACATATACTTTATGTAAATATTTTTTCTAGTTAGGTTGTACTTTTTTACCAGTGGTAGGGTGCACTTGCACCAGATCTTGGGAAAAACTTCTTTGGTAATCATATTTTCTAATTTCTGCAACCAAGTAAAACTGGCTTGGAATCAAAAACTTAAAAAAAAAAAAAAGTGAGAGATTTTATGTTTTCTTACTTGTTTCATTTTCACTGTCTTCATCCCATTACTTATTTTATAGGATAAGCTTATGTAATTTAAATCACAGTAAAATATTAAGGTAAAAGAGCCCATATATTATAATTTGAATATTATCTGCATCAATTTCAATTTCTGTCACTGTCAATTTGTGCTTTTTTAAAATTTTCTCTTTTTTTGTTTTAGTAAGTACAGTCTGATGAATGCGACTTATTCTTACTTTTTTGATGATTTTAGAACTTTGTATACTTGAGAAAGTATTATAAACAGAAATTCTCACATTACTTTCTGTGTAATTATAAAAATAAAAGGCATACTGGATATTTATATTTTATAAAAAATGAAAACTTTTAAAGATTTTGTTGCTATTACTGACTTCTCTCTTTTAACATAAAACAGACAAAATTTTGTTTATCAATAGGTATTGGTAGGTCAGTGGTCCTTAACCGGGAATGATTTTGCTCTCCAGAGGATATTTGGCAATGTGTGGAGATAGTTTAGGTGTGATAACTGGGGAAGTGCTACTGGCATCTAGTGGTTAGAGACCAGGATACTACTAAACATCCTGTAATGTGCAGGACAGCCCCCTACAACAACAGATTAACAAATGTGAACAGTACTGAGGTTGAGAAGCATTCTGTTAGATGAATTCTGGTGATTATTAACTCCAAGATAATATAATATGATGATTCAAAAATTATTTGTGTAAAATGCCCCTCCTTGTTCATATGGGGTAATAAAATTATTGGAAAACTAAATTATTTTTCAAGTTTTAATAAGGAGGTATTAAACTATTGATAAAATTAAACTTATTCAGGGGCGCCTGGGTGGCTCAGTCGGTTAAGCGTCCGACTTCGGCTCAGGTCGTGATCTGGCGGTCCGTGAGTTCGAGCCTCGCGTCGGGCTCTGTGCTAACAGCTCAGAGCCTGGAGCCCGTTTCAGATTCTGTGTCTCCCTCTCTCTCTGCCCCTCCCCTGTTCATGCTCTGTCTCTCTCTGTCTCAAAAATAAATAAACGTTAAAAAAAGATTTTTTTGAATTAAACTTATTCAATTAAAACTATTATGTATTATGTAAGAAACTGAAAATTTTATTCATCAAAAGAATATATAAGTATAGAATTTACAATGACAATTTTATAATCATGCTTAGCTAATTTATAGATATAATTCCCAAGAAGGGAACATTCATAATATTAGGAAAAGGAGGTGTTCTTTTAAACACTCAGAATTTTCTATAACTGATTGATGAACCACTTGTTGCTTTTTTCTCCCCCTTCTTACAGCACAACTTATTTAGTTACAGAAGTTTGTGGTTATTTCACTAACCTATCCTCTAAAATAACAATTAAAAGAATACAAATACTAACCTTACTGGCTAAAGGATAGAAACTAATGTCAAAAAGTTAAATGGTTCATTAAAGACAAGGCACTTCCACTCTCATAACAAATTGCTACACAATTATTAAAGTTTCTAAATTTATCTCGTTAATTTTGTAGCTCCCTCTCCTTTTTCATTTTAAATTTCTCTAGTGTCCCTATTTTCACATGTTTTTTGAAAATCTATAAATTTTATATTCTTGTTCTGCATGTATCTATATATCTTATATTCAGTAAGTTTCTGTAACAATAAAAATTAATGAATTTTGATTTGCATGTTTTGAACCAAATATGAAAATATATAGTAAGTAATAGTGAGGTATCATATCTAACAATTCAGAAACCTGCTGACAGAATTTTGGTAAACATACAAATTGTAACTAGAGTTTTACATTTAGGGCTGTATTTCTTTAGCTTGGTGAAATACTTTGGATAAGATAGTTGACTTGCTTAACTCCCTATAGAAATGTTTTAAATTATATCAAGTTTCTACTAAACTTGGGTATACAATGTGAAAGATTCCAAGGACACTGACATTCCAATAATTACATAGTATAGCACACCCTTGAAATTTAAGTATAGGCTTTCAGATATTGTCAATAATAAGCCAAATGACTATAAGAACAATATTAAATTTAGCATTCATTAAACACTAATTAAAAATAATAGAGTTTGATACAAATTTTTGAAAACATTAAATCAGAATATTTTATATAAAAGTTATTATATTCAAATATAATGGCAAGGATTAAGTCAAGCAGTTATATTCCTCATATTTATTTGCCACAGAATAATTTATAGTGAACATAATTATTGTTTCAAAAAACAAAGAAAAATTATTTGAGTATCTGAAATGTTTTCCCACATAAGTCACCTCCAACAACAGTTTATAAATTTTGTTTTTATAGAAATTTTGATATTTTGCTCTTCCACAGAAATTAACTTCAATTACAAATTACTGTGTTTTGAAGGGGACAGACCCCTATATGCACATATTATGTTTGATTCAGTAAATACAAATAATCAGTATATATGACACCCTTATGCGGTACCCAGTTTGAACAAACTGAACTACAACCCACGTGAAAAAGAAAAAAAATCTGTGAAATAATAAGAATGATGGTTTCATGTATACTTCAAAATGAAAGTGATGGGCCATTTGCAGAAATATGCACGAACCAATAGGGTGTGCTACTCTTTCTGAATTAAAAAATCCCTAATAACTGTAAAAAATATGGACACTAGAGTGAATCATTTCATAAAAAACAAAAGCAAGCAATTTAAACCTTTCATAGTTAATCCATGTAGCAGGGAAGGTTCATACTTAGGGAGGGCCCATCTGGCCTCTCTACAAATGGAAAGGTTTGTACATATGGGCCATAACATATGCATAGCTAGCTGAACCAACCCCTGCAACTAAATAGTAATTAGCATGGGGCAGGTTTTTTATGGCTGCTAGCATACTAGCAAGTCCTTCCTGACCTACATCCAAATGGACATATGATTACATAAAATGGGTAGTTTCTTTCTCAAGCATTTATTTGTGTGCAAAAATGTAGGATTTGTTTAACTGCCGCCAACTAAAGAACTGAGACCCATATGTTACCCCATAAACTTACCGGTTAGCAATTTGTTATAAGCAAGATGCAAATATTATGGTAAGCATTCAGAACGTTTATTCAATGAACCTTATGTTGTAAATGGAAACAACAGTATGTCAGAAAATTTCGTAACCACGATTTCACCACTGGTCCCATTTTATGTGTAATTCAGTTTCCAAAATCTACAATTTTCAATTAGAGACACGAAGGTCAGCAGAGTTTTAAATATAAAGTAATACATGATTCCATTTTAGCAGGAAAGAAATAGTGAAAGCTAGAGCTTGAAGAGATTGTACAATGTTTAATTTTAAGTAGGTCATAGTCAACTTATTAGGTATATCAGACAGACTATACTCTTGAATATTTGGTAAATTTGGTTTGAATCTGAATAGGATTTGATGAGGTACTAAAGTGTAAGGGAGCTTTAAACTATAGACAATCCAGAGAATTGTAGAAATTAACATTAAATTAAGGGTTTAACAAATTCACATTTATTGAGAACAATTTAGACATCAATATAAGAGGTGTACTTTGAATCTAGTTCTATTCTAGGTATAAAGACCTGGAAAGATTGATGATTTTTAAAGTTCTAAGAGTTTTATATTTTGCCAGACCAAACCACAGATTTATAATAAAAACTCAGAAATTGTGCAGTCCAGTAGGACTTTAAACACACAAGTCTATTATAATTTTGAGAGATTAAGTTCTAGTTTTACTAACTATTCCTGTTGCTTATAAAGAGTCAAGAAGAATGCTTTTCACACAATTTGATATGTGAAAAATGGAAAGGAAATATAGTAGACTTTTGAATAGGTCATTGTTATGGGCATAAAATTTTTAAAATTATCAATGACGCTAATGTAAATAATGTTAATGTGGATCGGTTTTCATCAGGAACTCTTAGACATTAATCAGGAAATAGTGACCAATATTTTCATCTTTATCTTAGAATTTTGAAAATTTCAGTGCATCAGTTAAGATTCTTTCCATTGCAACTATTAGAAAACCTAATTTATAATGTTCTAAAAGTGAAATTTACTGGCTCACATTACTTCAGGCATAGTTTTAACTTCAAGTATGGGTTAATCCCAAATCTCAAAAATGCCATAACATTTTTTGTTTGTTTCTCTGTTTTCATCTGAATGTTTAGCTCTGTCTTCTTCTGTGTTGGCTTTATTACTAAGCTGACCTCCTACATGGTGGGGAGATGGCTGCTACAAGATCCAGAGTCCACATCTTCATAGTTTCAAATTCAATGAAGAGTTTCTCTTAACTCATAAATCCCGATAAGCAGTACCTTTTTACTTTGTCACTTTTATCATCCGTAGGTTAAGGGATTGGCTTTTTTTTTTTTTTTTTTTGGTCTGATGTTTATTTCCATATTTTGTGATTGTAGAATAGTGCCTGGCTCATATATGTCGCTCAATAATTTTTCAATGAGTGAATAAATAAGTAAATCCTCTCCAAAATACATTTCTCTACAGAGTAGAGAAAAATGGTTTCCCAAAAGAAAACTTTGGTTCTGGTATTAGAACAAGAGGTACAAGAAACCAGATCAGCAGGTAGTAGATACTCAGACTAATGTTTTCTACCTGAAGATGTCAAAATCTGCTTTTACCTCGGTGATCTTTGAAAGAATCTCTATGTTTCTAAAGCTTAATTTTAATGTTGGTATAGTGGTCACTGGTAACTGTTCCTTGAAAATAACTATTCATTCAGTCTTTTTAAGACAATAATTTAAATATAATAAAATAATTATTATTTTAAAATACTTTAAAATACAGTACACAAGAAATGGGAATATTTTATGCTAAAGCACTAAGAAAACCAAAGTTTATTTTATTTCATTTCATTCTTTTAGAAGACTTATACTTTCATATGCCAGAGATAAATAATCTCATAGTAACATGTAGTCCAACCAAAACATGGTTGAAATCCTTAACTTTCATATTACTATTTAAGCAATCTTTGTGTTACTTCCTAACAGTGTTCTGTGAAACTCATTCCTAGAAATATTTCTGTCCTAAAGATGACCACATCAGATTAACTTGGGTTACATATAGTTCCAGAGTTAAATACAAGAATAGAGTTAATGGATCAGTCCCTACTATCAATATAAAAGGTCATCTTTCCTCTGTTGTATCAAATGAGTGAGTACACAAACAGCTGATCCTTAAATTAGTCCTGTAGCCTGCCACAATGGAACCTAAGTAGAGTTATAATGGGCCTTTTAAAATAGAAAAACAAGGCCTTGAACCTGATCAAGGAATTTTATTTTCTCTTAAGGCTCTCTTGGATAATGATTATAGATACTAAAAATCTGTAAACATACCCATTTTCTACTTAGAATAAATTTTAATATATACTTACAATTTTAAGAAAAACTATATCTTTGAATTAGCATTTGTGGGAAGTTTTTATACTTGATAAGAACATTTATGAAAAAATAAGGCACCTGGTGACTCAGTCAGTTAGACATCTCACTCTTGATTTCGGCTCAGGTCATGAGCTCACAGTTTGTGAGATTGAGCCCCAAGTCAGGTTCTGGGCTGACGGTGTGGAACCTGCTTGGAATTTTCTCTCTCCCTCTCTTTCTGCTCCTCCCCTATTTGTGCTCTCTCTCTCTCTCTCTCTCTCTCTGTCTCTCTCTCTCTCTCTCTGAAAATAAATAAACATTAAAAAAAGAAAAAACTTTTAGGGGCACCTTGGTGGCTCAGTTGCTTAGGTGGCTGGCTTTGGCTCAGGTCATGATCTCACAGTTCAAGCCCCGCATTGGGCTTTGTGCTGAAAACTCAGAACCTGGAGCCTGCTTCAGATTCTGTGTCTCCCTCTCTGCCTCTTCCCCCTTTGTGTTTGTGTCTCAAAAATAAATAAATGTCACAATTTTTTTTTAAAAAGAAAAACTTTTAGAATAATCATTGACACATAGAAAATGCTTAATAATTGTAGACTATGTTAATCTTTATTATTGTTATCATGTAACAAATTTTGTTTCTAGAAAGAAGAAAATAAACTAACAAAAAATTCTCAATGTACTGGCCCAAAATACTTAATATGTTTCACCAAAGGGAAATTTATCTTTATCTCCTACATGAAGCAATAGATAATAGCCAAATAGCTTTTGATCTCCATCAACATTACTACCTACCCAATAGTCGGAAAAGTCAGGACTATAATGGTACTTGTAACGTTGTTTCAATTTCTCATGAAAGCATAAAAAACACTATCTTTATATTATTACTATATTATGATTTTATCACTATTGCCAGTACATTGTTTTTAGGAAAAAAAAAACCACAACTTTACTCAGCTAGGCAATGACTGGTAGGTCCATAGGAATTGCCATGATTGTATATAAAGAAGCTCAGGTTAGGGACCTTAAATAATATAAAGATACTAAGAAATTAGTTGATCTCAATAATGAAGAAGATAATGTTGAAAAAAAATAAAGGGAGAAAGAGAGAAAGAGGGGTGAGGGAGGGACTGAAGAAAGCAGAGAGAAAAAGAAGAAAAAAAAAGGAGGGGGATGCTACTAAACTATATACTACAGAGGATAAGGGTGGAGGCCCCCTCCCCACAAAAATATGTCGGCTTAAAAAATGTCATCTTTTTGTAACTAAAGAATCCCTCATCAGTGTCATTTCTTATGTGTAAAAGAATGGCTTAAAAAGCTCTTATATTAATAAAATTCCCTTTTATTTCTATTTGTTGTTTTGGGGATAGTGGATATTGATGGTAATTACTGAGATTCCCTCTGACTCTATCTTTCTATCTCAACTTTTGTAAGCTCAGTGCTGGTTTTGAATTGAACCATTGCATGTGAGACTTGCTTCCTGCTAATAGTGTTTCTTTCCCACTTTGTCCTAAATGCTAGCCACAAGATGGCCAGCCCACCACTCAACAGAAATATATTTAAACTCATAAATGTAATCTTTTAAGGACATTATATAGTTAAAAAGCAAGGGCTAAATGGGTAGAGGGTGTCAAAAGGTACAGTCTTCCAGTTATAAAGTAGATAAGTCATGGGGATATAATGTACAGCATGGTGACTATAGTTAATAGCATGCATTGTGTATTTAAAAGTTGCTTAAAGTGTAGATCTTCAAAATTCTCATAACAAGAAAAAAATAATTTTTAACTATGTGTGGTGATGAATGTTAACTTATTCTGGTGAACATTTTTGCAATATATACAAATATATCAAATCATTATATTGTATACCTGAAATGAATATGATGCATATCCACTTATAAATCATTAAAAAAAAGAAGTTAACTTTAAATATTAAAGTAATTGCTCTCCATAGCTAAAACAAAACAAAAGCAAGGATTCAAAGTTTTCAGAAAAATTTCATATTCTTAAATAGAGATTACTCCTTGCAGGGAAAATATTTGTGGGTGTGATTCATAGAAGTGCCATAAAAAAGGGCATTTGGGTTTAGCAGAAATAAGTTTTTCAGGTTGTACTCCATACAGAACTTGTTGTTTTTATTTTCCTCACCTAAGTTTACAGAACTATAGCATCTTTCCCCACCTTGTGGAACCTTCTTTCGCCATGTAGAAGAGAGTGTTTGTGCTTAAAATAATCCATATAAGAAGGAACAGCTTCCATTTTCAGTTCTCATTTTCTGGGATTTGTGCAATAGTAATTAGGAACATAAATAGACATAAGAAGAACAAGAGAAAAGTATATGTTAACAATGCAATTAGGTAAAAGCAAGAAAGTCTACTGGTAAAGTGCTAAAAACTGCAATTGGAAAAACAAGTAATTTGTATGATTAACATTCTTCCAGAGTGTGGGCTAGCGTGGAAGGCAGAAGCATAAGCTATGTTTTTAGATATAGGAACAACAAAAGGAAGGTATTATCTGAGCCAAGACCAGAACGAGTTCAGTAACTTGACCTTAGTTATGCCTAGGTTAAAATTCCACTCGATGCAATTATTTGTCCTAAAGTATATATTTTTAATGTGTATGATTTATATCAGAATATGGGTTTCATTTTTCATTTTCTTATCTCTCATTTCTCAATCCACTCTAATTATTGATATTCTCTTCTCTTACTTATCAACTTCCTATAAACATCATCACCTCTCCACCAACCTATGCTTGATAGGGTCAAAAATAATACACTATCCCTCAATCTGATGGATAATTTCAAGTCCTTATTTTTTTATATGAAATTTATTGTCAATTTGGTTTCCATACAACACCCAGTGTTCATCCCAACAGGTGCCCTCCTCACTGCCCATCACCCACTTTCCCTTCCCTCCCAACCCCCATCAACCCTCAGTTTATTTTCAGTTTTTAAGAGTCTCTTATGGTTTGCCTCCCTCCCTCTCTATCTTTTTTCCTTCCCCTCCCCCATGGCCCATCCTTAAGTTTCTCAGGATCCACATAAGAATGAAAACATATGGTATCTGTCTTTCTCTGTATGACTTATTTCACTTAGCATCACACTCTCCAGTTCCATCCACGTTGCTACAAAAGGCCAGATTTCATTCTCTCTCATTGCCACGTAGGACTCCATTGTGTATATAAACCACAATTTCTTTATCCGTTCATCAGTTGATGGACATATAGGCTCTTTCCATAATTTGGCTATTGTTGAAAGTGCTGCTAAAAACTTTGGGGCACAACTGCCCCTATGCATCAGCACTCCTGTATCCCTTGGGTAAATTCCTAGCAGTGCTGTTACTGGGTCATAGGGTAGATCTATTTTTAATTTTTTGAGGAACCTCCACACTGTTTTCCAGAGTGGCTGCACCAGTTTGTATACCCACCAACAGTGCAAGAGGGTTCTTGTTTCTCCACATCCTCACCCTAATCGATAGTCTACTGATTTGTTCATTTTGGCCACTCTGACTGGCGTGAGGTGGTATCTGAGTGTGGTTTTGCTTTGTATTTCCCAGATGAGGAGCAACGTTGAGCATCTTTTCATGTGCCTGTTGGCCATCTGGATGTCTTCTTTAGAAAAGTGTCTATTCATGTCTTCTGCCCATTTCCTCACTGGATTATTTGTTTTTCGAGTGTGGAGTTTGGTGAGATCTTTATAGATTTTGGATACTAGCCCTTTGTCCAATATGTCATTTGCAAATATTTTTTTTCCCATTCTGTTGGTTGCCTTTTAGTTTTGTTGTTTCCTTTACAGTGCAGAAGCTTTATATCTTCATGAGGTCCCAATAGTTCATTTTTGCTTTTAATTCCCTTGCCTTTGGGGATGTGTCAAGTAAGAAATTGCTGCGGCTGAGGTCAGAGAGGTTTTTTTCCTGCTTTCTCCTCTAGGGTTTTGATGGTTTCCTGTCTCACATTCAGGTCCTTTAACCATGTTGAGTTGATTTTTGTGAATGGTGTAAGAAAATGGTCTAGTTTCATTCTTCTGCATGTTGCTGTCCAGTTCTTCCAGCACCATTTGTTAAAGAGACTGTCTTTTTTCCATTGGATATTCTTTCCTGCTTTGTCAAAGATGAGTTGGCCATTCTTACGTGGGTCTAAATCTGGAGTCTCTATTCTATTGCATTGGTCTATGTGTCTGTTTTTGTGCCAATATCATGCTGTCTTGATGATTACAGCTTTGTAGTAGAGGCTAAAGTCTGGGATTGTGATGCCTCCCGCTTGGTTCTTCTTCTTCAGTATTACTTTGGCTATTCGGGGTCTTTTGTGGTTCCATACAGAATTTAGGATTGCTTGTTCTAGCTTTGAGAAGAATGCTGGTGCAATTTTGATTGGGACTGCATTGAATGTGTAGATTGCTTTGGGTAGTATTGACATTTTAGCAATATTTATTCTTCCAATCCATGAGCATGGAATGTTTTTCCATTTCTTTATATCTTCTTCAATTTCCTTCATAAGCATTCCATAGTTTTCAGCATACAGATCTTTTACATCTTTGGTTAGGTTGATTCCTAAGTATTTTATGATTCTTTGTGTAATTGTGAATGGGATCAATTTATTTGTCTTTCTGTTGCTTCATTATTAGTGTATAAGAATGCAGCTGATTTCTGTACATTAATTTTGTATCCTGAGACTTTGCTGAATTCATGTATCAGTTCTAGCAGACTTTTGGTGGAGTCTATCAGATTTTCCATGTATAATATCATGTCATCTGCAAAAAGTGAAAGCTTGACTTCATCTTTGCCAATTTTGATGCCTTTGATTTCCTTTTGTTTTCTGATTGCTGATGCTAGAACTTCCAACACTGTATTAAACAACAGCAGTGAGAGGGGACCTCTCTGTCGTGTTCCTGATCTCAGGGGGAAAGCTCTCAGATTTTCCCCATTGAGGATGATATTAGCTGTGGGCTTTTCATAAATGACTTTTATGATGTTTAAGTATGTTCCTTCTATCCTGACTTTCTCCAAGGTTTTTATTAAGAAAGGATGCTTTTTCTGCATCAATTGACAGAATCATATGCTTCTTATCTTTTCTTTTATTAATGTGATGTATCACACTGATTGATTTGAAAATGTTGAACCAGCCCTGTAGCCCAGGAATGAATCTCACTTGATCATGGTGTATAATTCTTTTTATATACTGTTGAATTTGATTTGATAGTATCTTATTGAGATTTTTTGCATCCATATTCATCAAGGATATTGGCCTGTAGTTCTCTTTTTTTGCTGGGTCTCTGTCTGGTTCAGGAATCAAAGTAAAGCTGGATTCATAAAATGAGTCTGGAAGTTTTCCTTCCCTTTCTATTTTTTGGAACAGCTTGAGAAGGATAGGTATTATCTCTGCTTTAAATGTCTGGTAGAATTCCCCAGGGAAGCCATCTATCTGGTCCTGGACTCTTATTTGTTGGGAGATTTTTGATAACTGATTCAATGTCTTTACTGGTTATGGGTCTGTTCAAATTTTCTACTTCTTCCTGTTTGAGTTTTGGAAGTGTGTGGGTGTTTAGGAATTTGTCCATTTCTTCCAGGTTGTCCAGTTTGTTGGCATATAATTTTTCATAGTATTCCCTGATAATTGCTTGTATTTCTGAGGGATTGGTTGTAATAATTCCATTTTCATTCATAATTTTATCTATTTGGGTCATCTCCCTTTTCTTTTTGAGAAGCCTGGCTAGAGGTTTATCAGTTTTGTTTGTTTTTTCAAAAAACCAACTCTTGTTTTCATTGATCTGCCCTACAGTTTTTTAGATTCTATATTATTTACTTCTGCTCTGATCTTTATTATTTCTCTTCTTCTGCTGGGTTTGGGGTGTCTTTGCTGTTCTGCTTCTATTTCCTTTAGGTGTGCTATTAGATTTTGTATTTGGGATTTTTCTTGTTTCTTGAGATAGGCCTGGATTGCAATGTATTTTCCTCTCAGGACTGCCTTCGCTGCATCCCAAAGCGTTTGGATTGTTGTATTTTCATTTTCATTTGTTTCCATATATTTTTTAATTTCTTCTCTAATTGCCTGGTTGACCCATTCATTCTTTAGTAGGGTGTTCTTTAACCTCCATGCTGTTGGAGGTTTTCCAGACTTTTTCCTGTGGTTGATACCAAGTTTCATAGCATTGTGATCTGGAAGTGTGCATGGTATGATCTCAGTTCTTGTATCCTTATGAAGGGCTGTTTTGTGATCCAGTATGTGATCTATCCTGGAGAATGTTCCATGTGCACTTGAGAAGAAAGTATATTCTGTTGCTTTGGGATGCAGAGTTCTAAATATATCTGTCAAGTTCATCTGATCCAATGTATCATTCAGGCCCTTGTTTCCTTATTGATCCTGTGTCTAGATGATCTATCCCATTGTTGTAAGTGGGGTATTAAAGTCCCCTGCAATTACCACATTCTTATTAACAAGGTTGCTTATGTTTGTGATTAATTGTTTTATATATTTGGTGGATCCTGTATTTGGCACATAGACATTTATAATTGTTAGCTCTTCCTGATGGATAGGCCCTGTAATTATTATATAATGCCCTTCTTCATCTCTTGTTACAGCCTTTAATTTGAAGTCTAGTTTGTCCGATATAAGTATGGCTACTACAGCTTTCTTTTGACTACCAGTAGCAGGATAGATAGTTCTCCATCCCCTCACTTTCAATCTGAAGGTGTCCTCAGGTCTCAAATGAGTCTCTTGTAGATGGCAAATAGATGGGTCCTGTTTTTTTAAATCCATTCTCATACCCTATGTCTTTTGATTGGAGCATTTATTCCATTTACATTCAGTGTTATTATTGAAAGGTATGGGTTTAGAGTCATTGTGTTGTCTGTAGGTTTCATGCTTGTAGTGATGTCTCTGGTACTTTGTGGTCCTTGCACCATTTCACTCACAGACTCCCCCTTAGGATCTCTTGTAGGGCTGGTTTAGTGGTGATGAATTCCTTCAGTTTTTGTTTGTTTGGGAAAATCTTTTTCTCTCCTTCTATTCTGAATGACAGACTTGCTGGATAAAGGATTCTCGGCTGCATATTTTTTTTCTGTTCATCACATTGAAGATTTCCTGCCATTCCTTTCTGGCCAGCCAAGTTTCAGTAGATAGTTCTGCCACTACTCTTATGTGTCTACCTTTCTAAGTTAGAGCCTGTTTATCCCTAGCTGCTTTCAGAATTTTCTCTTTATCCTTGTATTTTGCCAGTTTCACTATGATAAGTTGTGCAGAAGATTGATTCAAGTTACATCTGAAGGCAGTTTTCTGTGCCTCTTGGATTTAATGCCCGTTTCCTTCCCTGATCAGGGAAGTTCTCAGCTATGATTTGTTCAAGTACACCTTCAGCCCCTTTCTCTCTCTCTTCTTCTTCTGGAATTCCTATGATACGGATATTGTCCATTTGATTGCATCACTTAGTTCTCTAATTCTCCCCTCATACTCCTGGATTTTTTTATCTTTCTTTTTCTCAGCTTCCTCTTTTTCCATAATTTTATCTTCTAATTCACCTATTCTCTCCTCTGCCTCTTCAATCCTTGCTATGGCTGTGTCCATTTTGTTTTGCACCTCATTTATAGCATATTTTAGCTCCTCATGTTATTTCTTAGTCCCTTGATCTCTGTAGCAATAGATTCTCTGCTGTCCTCTATGCTTTTTCCAAGCCCAGTGATTAATTTTATGACTGTTATTATAAATTCTTGTTCCATTATATTGTGTAAACCATTTTGATCAATTCGTTAGCTGTCACTGCTTCCTGGAGTTTCTTTTGAGGAGAATTCTTCTGTTTCGTCATTTTGGGTAGTCCCTGCGGTAGCTCCAAACTGCAGGGCACTTCCCCTGTGCTCTCTGAAGTAACTTGTATTGGTGGGCAGGGCCACAGTCAGACCCAATGTCTGCCCTCAGCCCACTACTGAGGCCACAATCAGACTGGTGTGTACCTTATCTTCCCCTCTCCCAGGGGCAGGACTCACTGTGGAGTGGTGTGGCCCCTGTCTGGGATACTTGCACACTGCCAGGCTTGTGGAGCTGCTTTGGTGGGATCTGGCCAAGGGTGTATTAGACTGGGTGGATCCACAAGGTGCACAGGGGTGGGAGGGGCAGGCTTAGCTAGCTTTGCCCTCCTGGTCCCCTGTGGGAGGGGCCCTGCAGCACAGGGAGGGAGGGAGGCAGGCCAATCAGAGGGATGGATCCACAGAAGCATAGCATTGGGCATTTGCGTGGTGCAAGCAAGTTTGGTGATGGGAACTGGTTCCCTTTGGAATTTCGGCTGGGGGATGGGAGAGGGAAATGGCGCTTGCCAGAGTCTTTGTTCCCCAGCCAAACTGAGCCCTGTCTTCCAGGGCTCAACAAGTCTTCTTCCCGGTGTCCTCTCGCCCTCCCACTCTCCCAGCAGAGCTGTTGACTTTTAACATTCCAGATGTTAAGTCCCCCTGGCTGTCAGAACTCACGCAGTCCGGCCCCTCTGCTTTTTCAAGCCAGACTCCAGGGGCTCTTTCTTGCCTGGCAGGCTGCCCCTCGACTTCCCAGCCTCCCTCTTGCCAGTCCATGTAGCGCACACCACCTCTCCACCCTTCCTACCCTCCTCTGTGGACCTCTTGTCTACACTTGGCCCTGGAGAGTCCGTTCTGCTAGTCTTCTGGCAGTTTTCTGGGTTATTTAGGCAGATTTGGGTGGAATCTAAGCAATTAACAGGATGAGGTGAGCCCAGTGTCCTGCTATGCTGCCATCTTCCTAAGTCCTTATTTTTTTGGAATACAGAATAATTAAGATTCTTTTTCCTAACTTTCTGAGTCCAGACTCCTCTGGTTGTACTCTCTGCTACTCCTTCTCAATCTCCTTTGCACTTTCTTTTAGTCTTACCTCATTATTAAATATTGGGATTACTTAGAGACTTTTCCAGGCCTACTTATTTCATCTGATTCATCTTCCCTATACAATTTTACTCCCAGGTTTCAATTACTGTCTTTATACAACAACTCTGAAATTTGTATCTCTACATCAGACTTCTCTTTTTCTCTTTCAAATGTTAGACTTACATATTCAACTGCTTCCTGAACATTTTTAAATAGTGAATCACAAATTGTTCAAACTTAATCAGTCTAAAACTTAATTCATCATCTCATCCCTATTTTTTTTGTGCAACATGTTTCTTCTCCTAGTTTTCCCAACATCAGCAAATGAAATGACCACATTTATAAAACTCATATAAAAAGATACAAACTGCAAAATCCTGTTTGATGCCTATAGCAAACACTACCAGCACTCTGCTCAGATCCCCTCAAATCCCTGCTTTTGTGATTTAGTTTCGTTGTGTCCTTTTCCAGACTCCCTGTGCTCCTGTGTCCAATGGCCCACACCTTTATCTCTTAAGACAACCTTCCTTGAGCTACTAAACCCATTTTGCCCATGTGCAGAAATCCAGAGTGTCCTAGTAGTAATTTAGCCATTCAGCCAATGACTGATGATGCAGAAATAAGATATTCTGACTAGATTAGGTTGGCCTGTTTTATGCTTCTATAATACCCCAAATTTCTCTATTGACGTAGTACACTCATAAATATTTGTGCAATGCTTTCCTTCCTTGCTAGATTCTGAGTCCGTCGGGGCAGGAGATATATGTGTTTTCTTTTCTTCATTTTTCATTTCTGTAGGTTCAGCACCTGGCATAATGCCTGACACAAAATAGGTGCTTTATAAATATTTGTTGAATGAATAAGTTAAGCATTCCTTTAACCATTGTAAGTTTTCCTGAGAGATACCTAAGTTGGGTTGGCACAACCAAGATAGATAATTACATTCCTTAGTTGGCAGGATAAAGTAATTCTGTACAGGTGGGGGCATGTATACACATGTAAACAAATATCTACATTCATAAGATATGCCACATACTATTTTATGTACATATAAATGGAAGAATTCTAGACAGATTGTTTATAAAATACCAAATGGCGCTAAGTATTGTCTTGTGTAATTTTAAAAAGATAACACTAAATTTGAAGCACTTAAAAGTCTGTGATTACATATGTCACTTCCCATGTGTCTTCTAAAATCTTTCCCCAACTAAAAGCAACAAAACCCCAATTCAGATCATACTCTTGTTCTTGTTGTTTTTGTTCTTACAGCTCCCTGCAACTTTACAGAACCCATGAGCACAAGCGCTATCTCATTGAATCCTTGCATGTAGGTGCCATGGTCCAATGATCATTGGTGGCAAAGCTGGTGCTAGAAATCGTATCTGCTGACTCCATCTCCAGAAAATTTTCCTCTCACACGTTACTCAGGGCCTGACCCCAAGCCCCAGCCTGTACTGAGCACAGCCGCAGTGGTCCTGGCTCCTCTACCTGCTGCCTATGCTGCCCCACCCCCATCTTCACCATTTGCTTATGCTGTTCACTTATTTTTTTTAAGCATTCCAGGCATTTTAATTCTATTTAATTTTCTTCTTCCCTTGTCTTACACCTCTCTCCCTCACCCACTTATGATGGCTTCTTTACATACTGGCACCAAAAAGCCAAAATTCGGGTAAAAGAAGTCTCCTGTTTTTGCTACATGTTGCCAAATAGTTCATGTTCTTATACCTGGTGCCTCCTCTTGGTCCCATTTTCGTTATTCTCATATTTCTTTATTATGAGAAGAAAGGAAAGAGTTATCACAGTGGGAAAAAATAGGGGAGGGGGTGTCAGGGAGAGCAGAAAAGCAAAATGAGGATTTATTTCATGCTGTATTAGCGTGTCATAGTAAGGCTTCTGACTTTGTCATCCTTGGCACATCACCACCCCCCCCCCCCATATAGAATTGATCATTAGGCTTTGTTGATTTACCTCTGTAGTATGTCTCAAGTCCATCCACTTCTTTCCATTTCAACCATCTCATCACCCTAATTCAGTTTTCCCCAACTAGCTCCTGTCAATTTGCACCCACTCTTGCCCATCCCATGTGTGTCCCAGGCTCTAGACAGAATGATCAAAAAGGACTTTTAAGTCTCAAGCTAAACCCTCTAAAGAATACTAATAACTAATAACTAATACTAATACTAATACTAATAACTAATAAAGAATACTAATAACACTAATAGTGTCATCACTATTGTTAAAATTTGTTCAGCACTTCCAAAGTGCCAGGTACTATTTTTTTTTTTTAATTGGGCCTTTGAATGTAAGAAATCATTTCATTTTTTTTACATGTTTTAGGAGGCAAATGGATGTCATAACTTGCTCATAATACTTCCTATATTCTGATGGGAACACATGCACACACACAGAGACACACATCAGTGTATCCTTAGGTGTCATACTTGGTTTAAGATGAATCATGATTCTAGACTTTATCTTCTTGGCTCCTGAAAAACAATGTTTTTCTGAGTTGAATTATAAAATCTGTTTGTGATAATTTTATATGAGAACCTATTGCTTGGGAAAATCCTTCACTGTCCCTGGTATATTTACTGTTTGTTTTTTTTTAAACCTTCTCTGGTTGGCTTGCAGTTTTTTTTTGAGGTATCTGTATAGTCTTTCTTTCCACCTTTTGATTCCCATACTCGTTTTTATTTTAGCTGAACACATAACTTTCCACCTCTTATACACATTTCAGAAAGCATAATGTTAGGTTATAAAATAAAACTATCATACATCAAGTCTTTCAGAGTTTTACTTTGTAGTCATAAAATCTACAAAGAAGTAATACTTTTTCTACAATCCTTTCAAACAGATTTAACATCTTAGAAACTTTTCTGAGAATATATTCATTGTGTTTAACATTTCTTCTTTGATTTCATACCGAAGTTATGTTTATCACATGATTGCTCACCCAATTATACAAGAAAATAAAAAGCATCATCAAATAGTTTAATAGGAATATAGGAAAATGTAGTTTGGTTCATCAAATGATGCAGAAAATAATATGACAACAAAAAATCTGATTGGAAATAATATATTAGTTGTACTAGAATCTGTATCCTTATACTTTAGGAGAAGAGGAAAGTTCAGAGCCATGAGAATATAAACAGAATGGAAGTAAATGGACACAAAGTTAAAACAAAATACAATGGCAGCATCATAACATATTTAATGTCTTAAATATTCAATGTGACAGATTCTAAATTGTATGAGGAAAAGACCGTGATTGTTCAAATTGGTATTAATGATTATCACCTTTTGTAATCCCATGTTCATATTATTGCCCACATTATTTTAAATAAGTATTTAGCAATTAGAAAAAAATATTTTATCTTGTGTGTACATGAGTGTGTATGTGTACATATGTATGCACATATAATTTTTGCAAACTTTCTCTTTCTGAACTACTTTTGTCCAATGACGTCTTTCACTAACTTATTTTGTTAATATCATTTAAACTGTATAGTCAAAATTTTTAAAACCTCTATATGCCTAGCTGAATCCTTCAAAAATCTTCTAAAGTATTTTCTTATATTACCTTAGATATTTGGATATACTGTCTTGATAAATCTAAAGCGTATGCTTTGCAAAAATAGGATCAATCATCTTTACTTTTGCTCATCTATTTCTGGGGCCAAACAGGCCAGCAAAAAGGCAAGCCAACAGAGTATCCCTCAGTCTAATTCTGTCTCTTTAAGGTAAGACAAACTGCAGGCAGGGAAGAATACTGGGGACTTGCACAGCCCTCCAAGCGGCTGGGCTGGCCCAGGCCAGCCGTGATAGGCCTCCAAGAAGCACAGCAAACAAACCGACATTATGTCCACAGGTTATCATTATCATCCTTTTTTTTTTTTTTTTTTTTAATCTGATCGATCCCTCCCTACCACAATGATGCTTCAGGGCATCTCTCTCGCTGCTGGGGAGTGATTGACCATCGGGTATCATTAAAGATGGTAGGTAGAAAGGAAGTGGAGAGTGTAGGCAAGGTGTGGGGGAGGGGGCTGCCGACTAAAAGCAGGGTCAGGGGCAGCCACAAGCTCCAGCTCCTTCTTGTGTCTTTTTCTCCTTCCTGAACTCCACTGACCTTTCACTCAGGAGCCAGCTGGAGCCGAGAGAGATTTAATTGAATGGATTCCTTAGATGTGTTTGGAGTATGGGTGATGAAGAAAGGGGGAGGAGGGAAAGAAGGCTGGATACTGTGGTGAAAACAGAGAAGAGGGGGAGGGAACTTTCCATGACCTTCAAAGGCTAATTGCCTGGCTCTTCCTAGGCCCTTACTGGAGCTTGACTTGCACAGGGCTCCCGTTGTCTGGTCTAGCCAAAGCTCTCCAGCCGCGCCCTGAACCCCGGCTTCAGAAATGCAGCACTGGCAGCCGCTCCCATGTCACCTCAGGTCCAATCAATAGCAGGCCGGCCAAAGTGGCTGCAGCTTTCCTCTGCCCCTCTTGGGCAGAGCTACATTAACAGGCTATGCTCATCCTTGTTTCCCCAACCTCCCTCATTAATCTGAGCCCAGGAAAAAAAAAAAAAAAACAAGATGGGGTACAGGATTGACCAGAAGCACTGATAAGTGTGTGTGTGTGTGTCTGTGTGTGTGTGTGTGTGATTTCAGGCTTCTTCAGTGTTAGTTTAATGGAATAAAATCGAAGCAAGAGAAATCAAACCTCTCCTCTGGCACTGTCTCTCTATCTTGTTTCCATTGTTTGTTTCTGAAATTATAAATCACAGGGAGTAACCAGATTAAGAGTTTATCCACGAACACTGCCCCTCCCTACTTCTCCCAGCTCTGACTCTGTAAACCCTGTCTTTACAGGGCTTTTGTGTGTGTGTGTGTGTGTGTGTGTGTGTGTGTGTGTGGGTTTTTTTCTTTTTCTTTCTTTCTTTCTTTCTTTTTTTTTTTTTTGAACATAAGTAAAAAGGAGTCAGTGAATGTCAGCTGAGTTAAATGGGTGACAAGGGAGATGGAAAGAAGAAAATTCATCCCTTCTTGTCTTTGAGAGCAATTTAATTAGGCCCGAGCCCCCTGTGAGTGGGTAAGAAAAAGGCTGGGGGTGGCTTGTCTGGGCTTCCTCTAAAGGCAAAAGCGGCCTTGGACGCTGCATAAGTGCCTGTGCACACACACAAAGGATTTTTAAAGGATCATGTAAGAAGATCAACCGATAAGCAGCTAATTTTGTGTACTTAGGGAGCAAACGAGTGAGCACACTCCCACTGGAATACCTACCGTAATGGGATGAAAAAAAAAAAAGGGGGAGGAAGGATCTTAAGTACTTTACTATTAATGCTGATCACTGAAATTAAAGATTTATACTGCTTGATAACGTGGCTAGCTGTAGCTCCTGGGAGGCCTGTGTGTCTGTGTATGTGTGTGTGTATGCGTACGTGAATAGGTATGAGTAGGTGTATGTATGTATGCGTATTGGTGCTTGTATATGTGTGTGCGAGCTATGAGTTGATATAGTCATATACATATAAATATGGATTTTTTATATACCACTTAGTTATTTTCAAAATTGTCATCAGAAACCACTTTTAAACTAATTGGAGTCTGCAGAGAGGAAACCTCATTTTTGGTTCAAATGAATTTTCTGAAATGTCATTTGATTCAGGAAATATGACTGATCTGCTCGATTTCTTGATAAGAAATGAAATGAGCCGTTGTCCTTCAGGATATCATAGACTTGAAATGGGGGATTTTATGGTTAATGCCATCAGATAGAAGTGTCCTACTTTGAAAGGAGAAGTCCATCAGCCTCAGGGGAAGGCTGAAGTCTGAATTCTTCTTTAAATCCGCTGCAGCAGTTAAAGCTGGCATGGAGCAATGATAGATTTTTTTTTTCTGAAGCAATAATTACAAAATAAATGGCAATAAATAATGAGATGGTTGATTCCAAAAAGTTAATAGTTTTATACTTTAACATTGTGGATTCCACACTGAGTTCCTAATGTCAGTGTTCCATATGGAAGTCAAGAGTGAATACAGAGGCCAAATTAGTATGTTTGGACCACAGTACAGAATATTAAATTTTTAGAAGTATGATTAATGTAGTCATTCTTATAAAACACTCTGTCAACAATGGAGATAGAAAAACAATAAAGGAATAAAACCGATAACAGCATACCTGAAAAAGCATACATAGCGAGAAGGGAGAAGAAGAATATCTGGGTCACTGACCCCATGCACAGCTGAATGAGAAAGTATGTAGCCATGCTTACGTAAAGGTAAGCAGTGGAATAGAGGCAGTCAGGCCATATTGAGGTGTGTACTTTAAATGGTTCGCAATAGGCAAAAGAAAACCATTGCAGTAGGTCTATTCTACAAGGAAGAAAGCTCATTGTGAATAAACCTTGTATCTGCTAGCTTACAAAATTCCCAGCCAATACAGTCACTTCTCACCAACCCCACTCTGCACTCCCTGGGACTGGCCATTCATATTTCCTACATTTTGTATACTTAGGCTGAGAGACTGTATACCATGGCCAGGTATATTTAGAATGCTGCAACAAATAAAGATTCCCATGAAACTTAGTCAAAATGTAATAGAAAAGAACTGTGAGAAAGAAAAAGATAAAAGATAAGATAAGAAAAAAGGTATGTTTCAAAGTGGTGTGCTTCAATGCAGAGGGAAATAGGAAGGGAGATAAGGTTAAGAGAAAGAAACAAAGACAGACAGTGGAGATGGGGAATGGAAGAATAAAGAAAGGAGCAAAATATGTTTGATGAAAGTAAAGTTGGGGCGGGAGAATGTATTTAATGTTTTAAATTACCTATGTCTTTATTTTTTTTAGATACCACCTGATTTCAAATAGGGAAATATGAGAACTTTATTCTTAAACTCACATATCAGTGAGTTAATACTAGTCACTACTTGCTTACATGCAGAAAACAACACAATCATAAAGTGTTGTATATTCTATCAATGAGATGGAAATGCACATAGTTATAACATAATATCAAATTATATGCACTCACTTATTATTTATAAGTGCTGGCATATCACAGTTCTCTCATGGCCTTCTTAGAAATAAAATAGATTATTAAAGGAAAGTTACTTTTAGAAATGCAGAACTTTTTGAAAATAAGCAACCAGAATTCTCAAGTATTTAGAGGAGTTGCTCATAGTATAATCCAAATAAGCCTGGAGTAAGAATTTTCCATTTGACTTCCTGATTAACATAGAACTATTCCACAAAATGGCAAGAGAGGCAAAATTTTGATACCTCCATAATAGCTAGGTAATGTTTTAAATGCCATTCCTCTTTACCTGAACCAATACATGTGTATACTTGTATATATTGGATGGTCAACTATATATAAATTTTATATATTATATAAAAATTAACATTTCTTCCTTGGCACTGCAGACATACTTAAAAGAATATAAAAAACACTAAAACTAAAAGACAACCTATGGAATGGGAGAAGATATTTGCAAATGATATACCTGATAAAAGGTTAGTATCCAAAATCTATAAAGAACTTATAAAGCTCAACACCCAAAAAAAAAAAAAAAAAAAGAATAATCCAACTTAAAAAAATGGGCAGAAGATATTAATAGACATTTCTCCAAAGAAGATGTACAGATGGCCAACGTGAAAAGATGCTCAACATCACTTATCATCAGGAAATACAAATCAAAGCTACAATGAGATATTACCTCACACCTGTCAGGATGGCTAAAATCAACAACACAAGAAACAACAGGTATTGGCGAGAATGTGGAGAAAGGGGAACCCTCTTGCACTGTTGATGGGAATGCAAACTGGAGCAGCCACTGTGTAAAGCAGTATGGAGTTTCCTCAAAAAAGTTAAAAATATAACTACCCTACAACTCGTCAATTGAACTACTAGGTATTTACCCCCCAAAATACAAAAACAGTAATTCCGCATACACCCTGATGTTTGTAGCAAAATTATATACAATAGTCAAATTATGGAAACAGACTAAGTGTCTGTTGACTGATGAATTGATAAAGAGGTGGTGTATGTATGCAATGGAATATTAGTAAGCCATCAAAAATAACGAAATTTTGTCATTTGCAACAACACGAATGGAGCTAGAAAATAAGAGAAGGACAAATACCATATGATTTCACTCATATGTAGGATTTAAGAAACAAAAAAAAACATGCCAAGGATATATAGAGAGAGGCTAACCAAGAAGTGAACAAACTGATGGTGACCAGAGGGGTGATGGGTAAAGTAGGTGATGGGGATTAAGAAGTGCACTTGCTGTGATGAGTACCAGGTGTTGTATGGAGTGTTTAATTACTATATAGTGCACCTGAAACTAATATTATACTGTATATTAACTACCTGGAATTTAAATAAAAACAAAACCAAAAGATAAATCAGCTCAGTATGTGTGAAAAATAATAGACAGAGTCAATCTATTTAATCTGTTTGCCCCAATTTCATGTTAACCAGCCAAATATGAAAATTTTATTTAAGGTTTAAGGTAAAGGACTTTATATGTAAAGATGCATTCTGTACATTTTTTAACTCTTGGTAAGTATGTATGACATACAATAGTAGTGTTAGAGCATGACATACATTCGTTTTGTCCCACATTTTGTTCGGCAACCACTGAATAAGAGGGGCCCAGAAAGAATTACAATCAAATAGACATTGATATAGCAGTGCTTAGAGGAGATGGTATAAGTCAGCCTTAGATTGCACCCTCAAGAAATCATGTTGAATTTCACAACAGGTAAGCAACTTGACAAATCCTTCTGAGTATGATGAAAGCAGCTTGCAAAAATAGCATAAGAGTACATCCTGGATAACATCTCAGATATATCAATTTTGTTCCAGGGAACTTTACAGTATTATACTTAACTGGAGGTATAGCAAGGTACTTCTTCAACCACATCATTGATCTTCGTAAGCCAGTGGCAGTAATCTTTTTTATAATACCAAATTTATCAGATGCTTGAAGTTGTTCTTTTTTTTAATTCTGAAATTTTACTAACCTTATGTTGATAAAGGTATTATTATAGGAAAAAAAAAGTTTGGTTCTCATAAATACTCCATATCAGTTAAATTGTAGGGGCTCCTTAGGGTGACTTTATTTTCAAATTTAGATACTATATATGTTATTCTTCTAAGTGCTATTGCTTAAAGTGTGCTTATGTGGACCAGAATACCTGAAACTAGATTTTCTGACAAATGACACTGATGCCAATTTTCCAAACCAATCTTCTAAACTCTGCATTCACTTATTTATTTTTAGTTCAATATCTGTTAAATGCACTTTTTCCTGTGTGCCTGTGTGTAGTTTGTTCACTACTATATACCCAAGCACTGAGAACATCACCTGACAAAAATAGGCACATAACAAAAGTATTAAATTTTAGTATCTTTAAGCAATAGCAGAACAAAAGCTGTAATTTAAAAAAGTCAGAAATGACGTTTCTTTTAATAGGAAATTATCACATAAATCGACATACTTACATGGCTAGTAAGCACATATGTTGTCCATAGACTGGATGAAAATAGCTATTATCCTGTTAGTGTACTGGAGCCTCAAGTAGACAAAACGATATACAATATGATGTAAAGTAGAGCAAGATTCCAGATGAAATCCACATCAAGAAATTTCTCTATTAACAAAGAACAGGGGAAGGGAGATTAAGAGTTGTGATCTGGGAGAATGTCAGAGACTAGAGAAGGAGGTGCTGAGGACAGAGGCAGCATTGATTTCTGAGAAAAGATCCTCTTATAGATTAAAAAATAACTTTGGAGAACCATTAAAAGCTATGAAATTCTAACGAGAGGCAAATAGCAAATCAATCTCTGCATCCTCTTTCCTTGGATCAGGAAATGGCAGTTGAAGGATTCACTTGGGATGGCCCCTTCCATCTATCTACTGTTCAGACTGGCTTCCTGGCAGAACCAGAATATCACACATTGAAAATACTTCTCTCAAAAAGTATCAGTATTCCATTATGAGGGAACTACCCACTGAGTTGGTAGCATTAATGGAGTTTATTCACATTTCTGAGGGCAACACTTAATCTGGCACTACCTCTGACCATTACTGGTTAAGTCCACAGATAGAAGTTAACGAAGTTTAAAGTAAATAGTGTAACTGGAAGGTCATAAGATCCCCAAATTTTGCAACACGTTGTGAAGCTGATGTAGTCAGATAGCAGATTCAGCCATGTGGAGAGGAGAGGAGAGTGAAACTTCTCCATTTGTTTTCACTACTTTCAAGTCCCTTGGGGCTAACAAGATCATTGATAATACCAACAGATTTAAAATGAAAAGGGAAAGATGTGATATAATTAAATTTTAAAAATTATATATTTTTTACAATACTATTACAATACAATATTGACTGTATTCCCTATGTTGTACCCTTCACCCCCTTGAATTATTCATTTTATAAGTGAAAGCCTGTACCTCCTTCTACCCTTCACCCATTTTGGCCATTCCCCCACCCCCTCCCCTCTAGGAACCATCTCTGGTTGTTCTCTGCACTTATGGGTCTGTTTCTGCTGTTTTTGTTTGTTTTGTTTTTTAGATTTCACATATAATTGAAATCACATATATCTCTTTGTCTGACTTCTTTCACTTAGCATAATATCCTCTAGTTTCATTCATGTTGTTGTAAATGACAAGATTTCATTCTTTTTTATGACTGAGTAATATATTGTGTGTGTGTGTGTGTGTGTGTGTGTGTGTGTATGCATATATACCACATTGTCTTAATCCACTCATCCATTAATAGACACTGGAGTTGCTTCCATATCTTAGCTCTTCTAGATAATGCTACAATAAACATAGGGGTGAATATATCTTTTCAAATTAGTACTTGATTTTCTTTGGGTAAATACCCAGTAGTAGAATTATTGGATCATATGGTATTTCCATTTTTAATTTTTGAGGAACCCCCACATTGTTTTTCACAGTGGCTGCACCAATTTGCATTCCCACCAATGCATAAGAATTCCCTTTTTTCTAAACCCATGCCAAATTGTTATTTTTTGTCTTTTTGTTTCTAGCCATTCTGATTGGTATGAAATGATACCTTATTGTGGTTTTGATTAGTATTCCCTTATGATTACTAGTGTTCACCATTTTTTCATGGGTCTTTTGGCCTTCTGTTTGTCTTCTTTGGAAAAATGCCATTCAGGTACTCTGCCCATTTTCAATTGGATTATTTGTGGGTTTTTTAGTATTGTATAAGTTCATTATATATCATTATATATCAGATATATCATTTGCAAATATCTTCCTCATTCAATAGTTAGCCTTTTCCTTTTGTTGATTGTTTCTTTGTTGTGCAAAGGATTTTTACTTTAGTGTAGTCCCAATAGTTTATTTGTCCTTTTGTTTCCCTTGCCTGAGGAGACCTATCTAGAAAAATGTTGTTAAAGCTGATGTCAAAGAAATTACTTCATATGTTTCTTCTAGGAGTTTTATGGTTTCGGGTCTCACATTTAGATCTTTAATCAATCTTGAGTTTATTTTCGAAATTATATTCTTACATTTTCTCTAGAGATATATAATACACAGTAGGCAAAACAAGAATAGTGATTGAAGAATGAATGAATAAATGTGAATATAAATGAATCTATCTAAAAAAGTAATTTTTGAGAAAAAAAATCACTATTGGGTGCTAAATATGTTTTTTCCATGCTACTGCATATTTCTGAGACATTACAAAGTTAAAAATGTTTAATATGATCTCTATACCTATGCTAATTTTTTTAAACTCAGTGAAAATACATGCTAACCAGTTATTTTTTAAATTACTAAATTAAATCTTCAAGAGACTTTTTCCAACTTATTGATTCCGTAAGTTTCTTTTGTAAATCACTAGAAAAATGGAATACACAAGATATTCCAAATGACATTGTGAGTGTAAGTTGGAATAAAAATGTAAAATGTAGTTATTTGAACAAATCTTATACCCTCTGGATAAATCTGGCCATTTTAATATGACTTAAAAATAACTTCTAAAATAAACGTTACATTCATTTATTCTTACTACTGTGGATAATGCGCAAGAAAAATACCCCTGCAGAAAATGTAATTATAAGGGGCACCTGGGTGGCTCAGTCTGTTAAGTGTCCAGCTTCGGCTCAGGTCATGATCTTGCAGTTCGTGAGTTCGAGCCCTGCGTCAGGCTCTGTGCTGACAGCTCGGAGCCTGGAGCCTGCTTTGGATTCTGTGTCTCCTTCTCTCTCTGCCCCTCGCCCACTTGTGCTCTGTCTCTCTCTATCAAAAATAAATAAATGTAAAAAAAATTTTAAAAAAAAGAAAGAAAATGTAATTATATAAAAATACATTCAGAAAGTTTGTAGATGACTTATGCTTCTACACAAGATATGATAGAGTAAGGACCTGGATTTACTTTCCAATCTTCAACAGCTAAAAAATGAAACAAAATATATCAAATGACAATCTTTAAATATTGGAAATAAGCAGCATGAGCTGGTAATCCCTGAGAAAAGAGAAACCAATGAAGTGAACCTTCCAATTGTCCTAGCTTCTTGTCTAAAGGAAATTTCCTGTATGCAATATAAGGAAAGGGATTCCCAAAAGAGCCTAGAGGACTCTCTAAATTGGAGAGACAAATTGGGAATTGGGAAAGCCAAGGTGGCTGTAATTTGTGAATATAATACTGAATATAATATTATAACTAATATAATATATAGGAGGAGAGACAAAGAAAGCTCCAAAAATATGCAGAAGAGTCCACTTTAATCTTTGGCTTAGTGCTTCTTTGGGGATTTATGGGAAGGATCATGAATTTACCTGACATTTTAAGGGGAAAAAAAGACTCAAAAGCATTAGGTTGTATAATTAATCAGAGTTCACAAAATGCTAGGAATAATTTGTTTTTCTACCAACCAGAGAGAAAAGAAATAATACAAGAAGGATCAGGTAAGGCATAAGTAGTAGAACTAAATTAGTCCTAGATTAAAGGCTGTTGAGTTTACTATAATAAATTATTGGGCCAGCCTCAAAAGAATGTGATAGATTCTTTATTCCAGAACCAAGTCAAATGTTGTTTAAAAGAATACAACAAAATCCAGCACTTGACAGTATAAAAACCACATTGTCCTTAGACAATTAAGAAAATTCCCAACATACAAAGAAAGAGAAACAATGTGAACCATACAAGGAATAAATAAATTAATACAAACTGACAAAAAAATGACAGAGATTATAGAATTATAAGACAAAGTAGTTAAAGGAGCTGTTTTCCATGTGTTTATATCTTCAAAAAGTTATAGGAATATAGGACCATAATGACTTGAGGAATGTAAAATGTAAAATAATAATAATAATACAAATAGTATTTAAAATTTAAAAAGAGATTTAAAAAATCCAATACATGAAAAAAAAATACATTAATATAATTAACAACATATTACCATACTGATTCTGGCAGAGTAAAAAATATGTGAATTTAAGATCAAACAAGAGAACTAAAGCAAAACAAACAAACAACTATCTAAAACTGACACACAGGGATAAGGCACATGGGTGGCTCAGGTGGTTGAGTGTCCTACTTCAGCTTGGGTCATGATCTCATGATTCATGAGTTCGAGCCCTGCATCATGCTCTCTGCTGTCAGAGCAGAGCCTGCTTTGGATCCTCTGTCCCCCTCTCTCTTTGTACCTCCCCTGCTTGTGCTCTCTCTCTCAAAAAATAAATATTTAAAAAAATTAAATAAAAAGGACATACAGGGAGAAAAAAATTGAATATAAACCAAAAAAATAGGGGTGCCTGGGTGGCTCAGTCAATTAAGCCTCTGACTCTTGATTTCAGCTCAGGTCATGATCTCACAGTTTGTGAGATTGAGCCCCACATCAGTCTCTGCACTGACGCTGTAGAGCCTGCTTGGGATTATCTCTCTCTGCCCTTCCCCCACTCACATGCATTCTCTCTCTCTCTCTCTCTCTCTCTCTCTCAAAATAAATACATATTATGGGCACCTGGGTGGCTCAGTCGGTTAAGCATCCGACTTCAGCTCAGGTCATGATCTCACAGTTTGTGAATTCGAGCCCTGTGTCAGGCTCTGTGCTGACAGCTCACAGCCTGGAGCCTGCTTCAGATTCTGTGTCTCCCTCTCTCTCTGACCCTCCCTTACTCACACTCTGTCTCTGTCTGTCTCTCTCTCAAGAATAAATAAACATTAAAAAAATTTAAAAAATACACATTAAAAAATAAAAATAAACCAAAAAATATCACTAAACTTTAATGACAGTATATGTACAATAGGTGTCTCACTCATCATCAGGGAACTACAAATCAAAACTACAAGTTACCACCTCACACCTGTCAGAATGGCTAAAATTAACAATACAGGAAACAACAGGTGTTAGCAAGGATGTGGAGAAAGGGGAACCGTTTTACACTGTTGGTAGGAATGCAAACTAGAGCAGCCACTATGGGAGACATTATGGAGGTTCCTCAAAAAGTGAAAAATAGAAGTCCCCTAGGACTCAGCAATTGCACTACTAGGTGTTTACCTAAAGGATACAAAAACACTGACTTGAAGGGTCACATGCACCCCAATGTTTATAGCAGCATTATCAATATCAATAATAGCCAAATTATGGAAAGAGTGCAAAGGTCCATTGATAGATCAATGGATAAAGAAGAGGTAGTATATATATACAATGGAATATTAGCCATTGTAAAGAATGATATCTTACCATTTGCCATGACACAGATGGAGCTAGAGTGTATTATGCTAATAAGTCACTCAAGAGAAAGACAAATATCATATGATTTCACTCATATGTGGAATTTAAGAAACAAAACAAATGAACATGGGGAAAGGAGGAAAAAAAGAGAGAGAGAGACAGAGGCAAGCCGTAAGAGACTCTTAACTATAGAGAACAAACAGAAGGTTACTGGAGGGGAGATGGCGGGAGATGGGCTAAATGGACGATAGGCATCAAGGAGGGCACTTGTTATGGGCCTTATAGGTAAGTGATGAATGACTAAATTCTACTCCTGAAACTAATGTTTCACTATATGTTAACTAAGTAGAATTTAAATAAAAGCTTGAAATAAGAAAAGCAGTTTAAGAAGAAAGAGTGGCAGATAATATACTTTAGGAAATGACTATTCCCCTCCCCCCAATTTTATAGAGAGTATAAAACAACAGACCTGAGAAGCTCATTAAAACCAAACAGTAGAAATGTAAAAATAATACCAAAGCACATCATAGTTAGATTGCTGAAAAGCAGTCATAAAGAGAAAAATTTTAAAGCAGTCAGAAAAAATGATATATTACATAGACATAGACTATATAAAACTTGTCAGAAATTATTCAGATGAGATGAAAATAGAGCAACATTTTTTAAGTGCTGAAATAAAAAATAAAACTCTTTCTATCTGAATATAACTGTTAACCTATGCCTGTCCTAACGTTGTATTTTGGGAACTGATTTCTTGATTTTTGAGTTTCACAGGTTAATAGTCGGAAAGAAATTTTGCCCCAGGATAGATTATATCAAAGTCTCATCCATGCCTAATTTAGACAAATTAGATAATGAGATTTGGGATTTTTGAATTGATGTAACTTAAATGAGATTGCAGATTTGAGAGTTGATGATGCAATGGGTAGATGCTTTTGAGAAGCTTGGGTTAGGGTAGATGTATTTTGCATTTGGAATGGATGTGACCCTTTAAGGGCCAGAGGGTGGACTGTAGTAGGCTGAGTAATGGATTCTTAAAGATGTCTATGTCCTAATCAAAGGAAACTGTGCATATGCTACCTTACATTCAAAAGGACTTTTCCTAATTTATTAAGTTAATGATCTTGAAATGAGAAGATTATTCTGGATCTGGGTAGGGCTGATGTAATCACAGGACTCCTTAAAAGAGAGAGGCAGAGGTTAAAAAAAGATCAGATGACAGAAACAAAAGTTGGAGAGAAGAGATACTTTGAAGACGGAGGAAGAAATTATGACTCAAACAGCATAGACAGCTTCTAGAATCTGGAAAGGTAAGGAAACAAATTCTCCCTGGTGACTCCAGACAAAACAAAACTAGGAAGCCCAACTTTGAACTTCTGACCTCTAGAACTATAAGAGAACAAATCTCTGTTGTTTTAAGTCACCAAACGTGTAATAATTTGTTATAACATCACTAGAAAACTAACTCAGTAACATTAATAAAATATGTAGAAATAAAATGCCTGAAAACAGTAGCATGAAGGATGGGGGAGAGAGAAATGGAAGCATTCAGTTGTAAGTTTCTTACATTATGCATGAATTGATTTCTATTATTTAAAAGCAGACTGTGTTAAAGGTGTATACTGTTAGCCCTAGGACACCTGCCAGAAAAATTAAATAAGAGGATAGCAAATAAGTGAATAATGGAGATAGAATAGAATCATAAAAAAGTGGAGGCACCTGGGTGGCTCAGTTGGTTGAGCGTCTGACTCTTGATTTCAGCTCAGGTCATGATCCCAGGGTCATGGGATCTAGCCCTGCATTGGGCTCCACACTGAGCATGGAGGTTCTCTCTCTCTCTCTCTCTCTCTCTCTCTCTCTCTCTCTCTCTCTCTCAAATAAAATAAAATAAATAAAAGAAAAGAAAAGAAAAAATAAAATAAAATAAAATAAATAAAATAATAAATACCCTTGATCTGTCCAAGGAAGACAGGTAAAGAGAAAAATAAAAATGTAAATGACATAAGAGAAAAATAAAAAAATAACAATGTGACATAGCAACCATAACCATTTTGATAATTACATTAAATGGAAATACTTGAAACCTTCTAATTAAAAATCAGATATTGCCATTCTGTACAAAAAAAAAAAAAAGACAGGCACAGCCATTTGTCTAACAACAACAAAAGGTAAAGCCATTAACATAAGGCATGGGTAAATTAAAAATAAAAAGATGGAAAAACATACTTTATTAAGCCTAATTATAAGAAAGCTAGAGTTGTGGTATAAATATCAGACAAAGTAGATTTCAGAGGAAGAATAAAAGGGAAAATTTTTAATGATAAAAGTCTTATTTATCAAGAAGAAGAAACTGTCCTAAAAGTGTATGTAGCTGGTAACTGAACTTCAAAACACATGAAGCAAAAACTTGTAGAACTGAAGGGAAAATCAGACAAATCTAAAATTATAGTTGGACACTTCTTAATGCTTGTTTATGGCTGATTCAGAGAATTGCAATTGGACAGAAAATCCATAGTATATAATATAATTCAATAATGCAATATTTTGAACAAATGAATTGGTATTTAGAGAATATTATACTAAACAACAGAAGAATACACATTATTTTCTAATGCAAAGGGACATACATGTATTCTGAGCAATAAAAGGAGTTATAAGTTTAAAAGACAAAAAAAGTGCAATGTAAATCCTCTGACCCAAGTATAATTGAACTAGAATAAATAGCAAACAATATCCAGAAATCAAATATTTAGAAATTAAACAATACAATTCGAATAACACAGTGGTTAATGAGAAAATTATAAGGGACATGAGTACGTTTAATTGAACATCTACAGAAGAATGCTATGAGAAATTATAAGGGAATTTAGCAATATCACAGTAAACGAGGTCAATATGCAAAACTAAACCACACTTTATATGATGCCAGCAAACAACTGAAAATTGAAATAAAAATATACCATGTCCAGTAGAATCAAAAATTATGAAAGTTTGGGGATTCAATTATAATAACACAAGATCAAGACACTGAAGATTACAATTCACCTCTGATGATGTTAAAGAAAACTTAAATAAATGAAGAGAAATTCCATAGTCATGAATTGGAAGATTAAATAATCTTATGATGTCAGTTATCTCCAATTTGACCTATGGATTCAATGCAAACCCAATTAATTCCCAGAATTCTCTTTTTAAAAATTTGGCAAGCTAATTATATAATTTATATATAGAAATATAGAGAACCTATATTAGTCACTGATTACTGCAGTATTCATGGAATCCTGGGTGAATCTCAAAATATTATGCTAATTGACAAAAATACACATAAAACCCATGTGTATATTCTACTAATATAAAGTTCTAGAAAAGAACAAAAATATAGTAACTAAAACCATACCAGTGGTTTTAAAGGATGAGGGTCAGGAGGACAGCACCGATTGCAAGTGAGCCTGAGTGAATCTTTGGGGAGATAGTAATATTCCATATCATGATTTTGTTGATTAAACAACCATGCATATTTGTCCAAATATATTGACTTGTACATGCAAAATAAGTAAATTTGTGTTATGTTAATATACCTCAATAAAGCTTATTAAAAATAATTTGAATATAATATACAATGGGGAAAAGACAGTCTTTTCTGTAAATGGTGCTGGGAAATTGGATAGCAATCAGGTGCAAAAGAATGACACTAGACCACTTTCTTACATCATACACAAAAATAAACTCCAAATAGACTAATGACCTAAAGGTGAGACCTGAAATTATAAAACTTGTAAAACAAACATGGTCAGTAATCTCTTGGGCATTCGCTTGAGGAGCATATTTATGGATATAGCTCCTCAGACTAGGGAAACAAAAGCAAAAATAAACTATTGGTACTGCACCAAAATAAAGAGCTTTTGCATGGCAAAGGAAACCAACAAAATGAAAAGACAACCTACTGAATGAGAGAAGATATTTGCAAATTATATACTTGAGAAGGGGTTAATATCCAACATATATAAAGAAATTTGATAACTAGCACTAAACAAATCTAATTTAAAAACTGACAGAGGACCTGAATAGACATTTTCTCTAAGAAGACCTACAAGTGACCAACAGACAGATGGCTGAACATCACCAATCATCAGGGAAATGAAAATTAAAACCACAATGAGATATCACCTTATACCAGTCAGAATAACTAGAATGAAAAAGACATGAAATTACAAATTTTGGGGGCGTCTGGGTGGTTCAGTCAGTTGAGCAACCAACTTCAGCTCAGGTCATAATCTCATGGTTCGGGAGTTCGAGCCATCAGGTTCTGTGCTGACAGCTCAGAGGCTGGAGCCTGCTTTGCATTCTGTGTCTCCCTCTCTCTCTCCCCCTGCCTGACTCATGCTTTGTCTCTCTCTGTCTCTCAAAAATAAATAAATGTTTAAAAAAGTAAAAAAAAAAAAAATGTTGGCAAGGGTGTAGAAAAAAAGGAAATTCTTGTGCATTGTTGGTGGGAATGTAAGTTGGCACAGCCAATGTGGAAAACAGTGTGGAGGTTCTTCAAAAAAATTAAAAATAGAACTATCATAAGACCCAGTAATCCACTACTGAGTATTTACCCAAAGAAAATAAAATCACTAATTTTAAAAGATATATGTACCCCTATATTTATTGCGGCATTATCTATAATAGCCAATATGTGGAAGCAACCCCAGTATCTATCAGTAGATAAATGGGTAAAGAAGACGTGGCAGACATATGCAGTGGAATATTACTCAGCCATAAAAAAGAATGAGATCTTGCCATTTAATGCAACAACGTGGATGAACCTAGAGGGCATTATGCTAAGTGAAATAAGTCAAACAGAGAAAGACAAATACTATATGATTTCACTTATATGTGGAACTAAAAAACAAAACAAATTAACAAACAAACAAAATAGACCAATAAATACAGAGAACAAATTGATGGTTGCCAGAGAGGAGGAGGTGAGGAAATGGACAACATATGTGAAAGGAATTAAGAAGAACAAGCTTCTAGTTATATATTGCAGATTGAAAAGTACAGCACAGGGAATGTAGTCAATAAAATAATAATTTGAGTAAAATTTGAGGAGACCAAATTTGATACCTAATTTAAGAATGTTGATGTGATAAGGATTTGACAAGACAAATTCTAAAAATATATAATCCTAGATAAATAAGTGAAAATATAAATAAACGAATGTTACAGTGAATGCATAATTGAGAGTATATAAACACAGTAAGAACAACCAACAGTAGTTGCCTCATAATTAGAAGATAACAAATATTTGTAGTTCTAATATCATAACTTGGAGTTAAACATACCAGGATGGATACTTTTATAAATGTTTGTCCAATTGTGCATATGAAAAAGCTGGAAAAGCACTTTTATGGACCAAACCAACAGATTCAAGCAAGTTCATTATCTATGTTCAGATGAAGGTGCAGAAAGGGAATTTTATTTCACTTATGACCAAAATTTTTAATACTAAAATAATACAGCATGCTAATATTTCATATGAGGAAAAAACAGTTTCCCCAAATGCCAATTTAGCTATATTTATATTAAAGTGATACTGATAAAATATCTCTCACAAATGTAAGATTTCCCACGCATGGGTACCACTGTCAAAACCTCCATATGGCAAGCAAAGTTAGAAATGGTGAATATTGGGGGGTGTGGTGGTTCAGTCAGGTAAGCATTGGACTTGATTTCCGCTCAGGTCATGATTTCATGGTCTGTGATATTGGGCCCCACACACCCCTCCCCCTACTCCCACCCCACGTTGGGCTCTGAGCTCATAGCAAGAAGACTGTTTGGGATTCTTTTCTCTCTCTTTGCCCCTCCTCAAAATAAATGAAAAATTATTTTTTTAAAAAAGGAAATAGCTAATATTATAATAGAAAAAATCCTTTAACAGAACATTTAGACATGATCCTTTGCAAACATCACCATCACTTCTACCCACTTCCTTTACAGATTATAAAATGAAAATTTAGAAATGTATATTTACTTAATTAAACTCACAGTGTGGTGGAGCCCAAACAGGCACTCAAAAATTGGGTTCTTACCAGAATGTTCTTTTAACAATGCTGCATTGCCTCTTACATTCATCAAGACATTATTCAATTGGGAATAGGTAATGCTAACATTATAAAGAAATATCTCTAAGCACCTCCTGGGAAATCACAAACTTACTCCTCAGATTTAGAGCAGTCCCTGGGGCAGATTTGTAGTTTTCTGTCAAATGCAACAAGTCTTTCAATAGTCAAATTACACCTACCTCACACATTTTCAAAGTTGAAAAATCATGGATCCCAAGCAATGACTGACAAGAATGGAGTGTAAAACCCACCAAAGACCAATACTGAAACTAGATGTTGAAGGAATAAAAAGGATTGCAAGGTATGGATAATCGACATTTAGTAGGCTTTCAATATGGCGTTTAAAGATAATTTAAATGGGTAAAATGATCTTTAGTGATTTCACAGGGATAACCAATTTTTTTCTAAATATCATTGACATCTCGTTACTGTACAAATGCAGTATGTTGTACTCTTTTGAAAGAAAAGATGATATTTCAAGCAAATTCAGAATATATCACAAATTTAATCATTTCATAAAATATTTACTTAGCAATATAGTATAAAGAAGAGAAAAAGTTTTGCAAAATAGTATAGTTTATATATTTGTCTTGGAAAAAATATCTTTGCTTAGCCCTTTTCTATCACAGAGCTTGAATGCAAAGTAATATATTCTTAATAAATACTTTATGTCCTTCAGAATGTTTTAGCAATGATTTTTGTGTTGTCAGAAGGAGACTATATGAAATAAATTTTCTTGAATAATTATTTTGATTGTTTTTTTTAAATCCAGTATACTTAGGTAAATTATTATGGTTGAAATGTGAAGGAAGGAACAAGTTCAAAAAAGTCATAGTGGGTATTGTTTTTAAGGAAGACATGTACTGTATGTTATTTTCATAACATTTAAAACTAAAGGGATATACTTTATACAATTTAAAGATGGTAAGACAGAAACTTAGAAAATAAACTCCCAGAATCATCACATTAAGTTGGGATTCTGAATGAATTCTTTCCTAGTTCTGATGTGCTAATGTTCTGGAGAGGTATCAGAGAAGATCTTCCTGGGAAAGTCTTTTTTATGGGAAAGGGTTATTGGGATGGTTAATTCTATATGTCAACTTGGCTAGGCCATAGTACCCAAATATTTGGCCAAACACTTGTCTTTATGTTGCTGCAAGGGTATTTTTTGAATGAGATTAAAATTTCAACCAGTAGACTTTGAGTAAAGTAGATCACCCTTCATAATGTGGATGGGCCAATAAGTTGAAGGCCTTAAGAGAAAAAAAAAACTAACATCCCCAAAGAAGAGAAAATTCTACCTATAGTCTGCCTGTAACATCAACTCTTCCCTGAGTCTACAATCTGACAGCCTTCCTGGCAGAGTTCAGACTTGCCAGGCTCCACAATTGTGTGGTAGCCACTTCCTTCAATTTTCCCCTTTTATTCTCTACACACACACACACACACACACACACACACACACACACACACACTCCTATTAGGTCTGTTTCTCTGGAGAACCCTGACTAATATAGTTTCCTATATCTTATCAAATCCCACTAAATGCCTTTCCCTGTCACTTGCTTGCTTAAATTTACATGAGCTAATTCAATGCTCACTTCATAGCCTGCCACACAAGATCGATGTATGATGTAGACATAATGTTGTTATATCAGGAAATGTCCTAAATGTTAGTAGACAATGTGAAGTACATTATTAAAAATCTCTTTGCAACTGATCTTTGTAAAACAGGATATGGAAATTATGAAATGAAAGAATTAATTGATCGATCTAAAAATTAAAGAGGTGCCTGGGTGGCTCAGTCGGTTGGGCGTGTGACTTCAGCTCAGATCATGATCTCATGGTTCCTGAGTTGGGCCCCCCTGTCGGGCTCTGTGCTGACAGCTCGGAGCCTGGAGCCTGCTTTGGATTCTGTGTGTCTGTCTCTGTTCCTCCCATGCTCACACTCTGTCTCTCTATGTCAAAAATGAATGAAAAAAATTTTTAAATTAAATGCCCATGGGAGTTAATTTGAATTGTATTTACCCACTCATATGGCAAAATTTCAATTACGCATGAAAAGAATATGTTCAATTCTCTGAACATATGTATTTAGATGAACAACTACTTCTGATTTTCAGCTCCAAAAGAATTCCACGGGCTATATACAGATGGTAAATTTTTCAAAAAGAATAAAAACCTTCATTAACCAAATGCCATTATAAATTTTGACCCACAGCGAATATCATACTACCAACTATGTCTTTTTATTTGAGTGTACAATTGTGTGAATATGTAGTAAAAAATTTCAATGTAAACCTGAGGTTAGAGAACAAGTTTAGATTATATGAAAAAATAAACTGAACTATTAACACAGATCAATTTTCACCTTGAATTTGGCCACAGTATTGCTGGCATACCTTTTCTGTTTTACAATGGCTCCATCCTTGTTTATCCTCCATCAAAGCCACCTGGTAAACACAGTCACTAGACTCAGTATTTTCTATTTCAGATCAAGTTATCTTATATTGAAGATTTTCTGCCTTATTGCTAAGACCTGATCTCTTTTTTGTGCCTGGTTCTAATTCTAGATAGTGGATCTTTTCTTCCTTCCTCCCTTCCCTCCCTTCCCTCCTTTTTTTATTCTTCTCACTTCTCCCTTTCCGTTTTTAATTTTTTGAAAGTTACTTATTTTGAGAGAGCAAGTGCGGAGGGGAAGAGAGAGGGGAGAGAGAATCCCAAGCAGGCTCTGCACTGTCAGCACAGAGCCCAATGTGGGGCTCAAACTCACAAACTGTGAGATCATGACCTGAGCTGAAATCAAGAGTCGGACACTTAACTGACTGAGCCACCCATGCATCCCACACTTCTCCCTTTATGATAGCAAACTGAATTTAGTTTATAAAACTGTGCCATTGGGTACAGTGCTCGTAGCTCAGTAAATTCAAATGCCGTGTTCTTCTGCTACAAAAACAAATAGTCCTCAAATATTCTAATATTTATTGGAGACCTCTCATATGGTCAATAGGTAGGTCTTATTTTTTGTTGTTGTATTTTATTTTATCTTATTATTTTTTAATTTTTTAAATTCTGATTAGTTAATATATAGCATAATATTGATTTCAGGAGTAAAATTTAGTGTTTCATCACTTACATATAACACCCAGTGCTCATCACAACTCACAACTTAAAACTCATCACCCATTTAGCCCATCCCCCACCCACCTTCCCTCCTCAGTTTGTTCTCTATAGTTAAAAGTCACTTATGGTTTGCTTCTCTCTCTTTTTTTCCCCTTCCCCTATATATATCTGTTTTGTTTCTTAAATTCCACATATGAGTGAAATAATAGGATATTTGTCTTTCTCTGAGTGACTTATTTCACTTAGCATAAAACTCTAGCTCCATCCATGTTGTGGCAAATGGCAAAATTTCATTGTTTATGATGGCTGACTAATATTCCATGGTATATATATATATATACTATATGTATGTATATATATATATATATATATATATATATATATATATGTACATACATACTACCCCTTCTTTATCCATTGATCAGTCAATGGACCTATGGGCTCTTTCCATAATTTGGCTGTTGTTGATAATGGTGGTATAAACATTGGAGTGCTTGTGCCCTTTCAAGTCAGTATTTTTGGATACATTGGGTAAATACCTAGTAGTGCAATTGCTGGGATGTAGGGTAGTTCTATTTTTAATTCTTTGAGGAACCTCCATACTCTTTTCCACAGTGGCTGTACCAGTTTGCATTCTCACCAGCAAGGTAAAAGGGTTCTCCTTGGTCCACATTCTTTCCAACATCCTCTGTTTCTTGTGTTGTTAATTTTAGCCATTCTGACAGTGTGAGATGCTATCTCATCATGGTTCTGTTAGCCATCTGGATGTCTTCTCTGGAAAAGTGTCTATTCATGTCTTCTGCCCATTTCTTAACCAGATTATTTATTTTTTGGGTGTTGAGTTTGATAAATTCTGTATAGACTTTGGATACTAACCCTTTATCAGATATGTCATTTGCAAATATCTTCTACCATTTCACAGGTTGTCACTTAGTTTTGTTGACTGTTTTCTTTGATGTACAGAAGCTTTTTATCTTGATGAGGCCCCAATAGTTCAGTTTTGCTTTTGTTTCCCTTGTCTTTAGAGACCTGTCTAGAAAGAAGTTGGTATGGCCAATGTCAAGGATGTTGCTGCCTATGTTCCCTTCAAGGATTTTGATGGTTTCCTGCCTTATATTTAGGTCTTTCATCCATTTTGAATTTATTTTTGTGTATGGTATGGGTCTTAGACCCAACTTTAACTAAATGACTCCTGTCAGTAACTTGAATCTTGAACTGAAGCACACAGAAAATAAACATTAAGTGGAAGTTATTAATTTTTTGTGGTAGTATCATTAAAGTGGTGGTTTTGTATCCTATCCTAATTCTATATCTGTTCTTTATCCCTATCTTATTTCTATGTCTAATTCTTTTGCCTTTCCATCAGTTCAGTAAAACTTCAAATAGATTATTCATTTAGCTAGTTTATTGTGGAATTTATATTAACTGGAAAGTAAATAGGAATGGTTTTATTATTTAACAATAACTGCCATCCCCAACTATATTGTGCCTAACCCCCTTTCACTTTGGGTAGTAGGTCCCTTAATAGCATCTAAATAAGATTCTATAACTTTTAAGAAAATTTTTGTAATCAGACTATATTTGGCATTGAATATTCAGTTCTATTCTCTTTTAAAACTTTACTCTCAAACATGATTCAAAAATTTTCTCTTCCCTCCTCCAGTGCAGGTGAGAGTTGTGGCTTTGGCTGTTTGAAATGAATAACATGAAGTGTGATGTGGCTCTCCTTTCTGAGGTGTGGTATGACAGCTTTTTCTCTCTTTTTCTAGGAACTAGCTCCTTTTCTATTGCTAAAAACGAGGAGGAACATAGGGAGGTACAGTTCTCCTAACTTTACTCCACTGTAGTTGGTTTGTTGAGTGCTTCACAAACTCATTTTTATTCAGTCTGGTGTTGTCTGACATTTATATTGACAGCCAATATGGAGTTGTTGCTAGGGTTCCTTGAAATAATGTCCAGATTCACCCTCTAAAATTGAGGATCCCTCTAGATCATCTATTCCTTTATGGCCCTACCACTGGTACTTTTCCCCAAAACTTCCTTTGCATTGAGTATCATATTTTTTAACCCAACAACCATTCAGTCAGTCCAATGGCTTCTGACCCTCCACTAACATCTAAACTCATTCAGTTGTGTCCATTTAACTACTGTACAATTCTTCCATATGCCTAAAATATTGTAGTTAGCTCTTCCTTTCCATGCACATGGCATTGTGATTGTGGTGGTTAATATTATGTATAAACTTGACTGGGACATAGGACACCCAAATTGAACAATATTTCAGATGTGTCTGCAAGGGTGTGTCTATGTTTAGCATTTTTTAAAAAAAATTAGTACTTATGTCTTTCTGAGAGAGAGAGAGAGAGAGAGAGAGAGCGCAAGTGGGATAAGGGCAGAGAGAAAGGGAGACAAAGAATCCAAAGCAGGCTCCAGTCTCTGAGCTGTCAGCACAAAGCCCAACATGGGGCTCAAACTCATGAACTGTAAGATCATGACCTGAGCCAAAGTCAGAAGCTTAACTGACTGAGCCACCCAGGCACCCCATATATTTTTAGCCTTGAATTAGTATGACTTCTTTAATATTGGTATCCATCATCTAACCCATTAAGAGTCTGAATCGAACAAAAAAGCAGAAGGAGTAATTCATTCTCTACCTGATTATTAATCTGAGACATCAGTCTTCTCTCCCGAAACTTGTACCATTGATCCTCCAGTTCTAAAAAATATACTACTTATTTTCCTGGGTCTTCAGCTTACAGTCAGCAGATGTGAGACTTCCATAATTGTGTGAGACAACATCTGGCAATAAATTATATATGTATGTATCTCATATTGGTTCTGTTTCCCTGGGGAACTCTGGTTAATGCAACCATGATACCTTTAAATTATCTGTCATAATCTTTAGCACAGAAGTGGACATCAAACTCTGTGTTCACTTGTATTTCTAAACTAAAGGAGACATAAGATAGATATTAAGCATATCTATTTCCCAAAATACTGTTGGAGAGCTGAAAATGGCAAAGAGATTCTGAGATTCCAAGAATTCTTTTATAAGATTGTCCATACCATCTTATAAAAGATGCCTATCCATGCCCCTGCTGGGGCAAAGCAAGAGAAACTTAAAAGCTGTGCAACTCATCAGGTAAACTGACAGATAGTGAGATGTCCATTTGCAAAGACAACACTAATCTCCAACAGTGGCTCTACCGATGCTCACCTTACATGGCTTTGGGTAGAAACCCTCCTGAGAAGGGGAGAGAATACCTTCCCAACAGAGACTCTTTACTCCTCTCAAAATTAACAATGCATTTTCCTTTCAGCTCATATTGACTGTCTTTTAGGAAACTAAAACATAGTAAGAGTATTTGGAATTAGTTATCTGGCTAAGATGGGATAGAAAGCAGAGAAAACCATATTTACATTTTAGGATGGGAAGGTCGTTTTGAGTGGAATGAACAGACAAAACTTCTAATTAAGCTTGTTTATGATACTTTGTGTACCTATTATGTAGAAGAATCTGGATAGAGAGTTCAGATAATTTCCCCCATCAAAAAATATGCAATGTATGAGAAATTCTAAGAAAGCAGGATAGAGTTGTTGCTATCAATGACATTAGATGTGTTAATAATTGATCACAGTCAAATTTCTAAATTTTCACATCAAAGCAAAGAGTGCACTTCAGGAAGTTTTCCACATTAAGAAATTTTATTTTGAGTAACTTTAAGGTTTCTGATAGCTTCCAAATTTCTGGAGAAAGAAAATGGGGCCTGACTTTTGAGACTGATGAATTCTAGTCACAGAATTTACAAATTTGCCTTATGTGCATTGATTGGGACAGAGTGAGCCCAACAATTTGGGAATATCTGAGAGGAGTTAGAGTATTCATAGCATACTCCCCTACAGCACACTAAAACATCTATTATTCTTCCATTACCTGAGGAAACACTTTTTCTTTCCTTGCATGATAAAAATGTATTGTTTCTTGAAGAGGGCCTAAGACATTATTTGACAAAGGTCTCTTATGGAAGGGAACAAATTATTTATTTTCTAGTTACATTTGCTGACAAACTCACATGGAATAGCCTAAAACTATGTGATGAAACTTATCTGGTCACAGCAAAAAAGTTCAGCTACTGACTGAAAAGAAGGGTTTCATACCCCATTGAGGAGTTCTTTATCTTTAAGAGATCACTGACAGCAATTCCTGGACAATACCTGCAATAAACTATTTTGGCATGCATATAAAAGTAGGTTAGAAAATCCTTATCTTTTTTGTATATATGCAAGAGCCCATTGGTTTGATCATGTGCTGAGAAGATAACAATACAGAGAGAAAAACTATTCCTCAGGAGACTGCAGAAGGGCGAGAGGCACCATTTATGCATGCTTGGAGAATGGTTCTGAATGTGGGAGCTATAGAGACAGTTTTCAAATGAGACAGGAAACTTCACAGTTGCGATAGGAACAGCAGTTTATGTGTAGCTTTGAGGTGATCTAGGAAGCTCCATCTACAGCCTGCTTCTAGAGGTCATCCAACAATTCTTTTCTGTGAGCTGTTTCTTTGCTGTATTTTGTGCCTTTTTTCATAAACTAGCTAGAAGAGAGTCTCCACAATTGAACCCCATATACAGAGTCACTAAATAAGTAGCTGCCTATAAGTAGCCCTCTCCAACATAGGTGTTGCTTTAATAGGTTAATCACAACTGGATCTACTTTCATTTTCTAACTATGCAAAAACAGAGGCATATGGATGGAAAAATAATGAACTGAAAAGTTGAGGAAAATCAAATATTATCCCAAAGTGGAAGATGAATATAAGTGAGAGGAAAACAAATGATATATTCCACTTTTTCCTGAATACTAGAGTATAATAGTATATGAAAATGTCCATAGTTACAGTTAAGAATCTCTTCATTAGAGAAGTATATTTATCAGAGTTGTCAAGAACAATTTCAATGAATGGGGGAAAGGAGGAGGGATTCTAGATGGAGATCCAGGTTTTGAGCAGTACTTAACAGATCTAACTTACTCATGGAAGCTTGATACAAACTTTGAAGAAAAGTGGTCTTGGAGGAAGAAATATTAATAAATAATATTTTCAAATATTTTAAATAGGTATGCTTTCATGTGATTTACTGCTTCCAACTCTACAACCGGCTCCTTTTTTTCCCTACCCCTGTTTAATTCATACCCATAACTAGGCTACCTCCTGTTTTTCAAAAATGTTAAAAGCTTTCACTTTCTTTTCTTTTATACATGTATGAATTGATGTGGATTTTCCCCATTTTTTTAATATAATCTGTAACTTGCTCTTATAGTCTGACTATATACAGGCTTGAGGTTACTCAGATATAGGTAAATATCTGGAACCTTCAAGACAAGCTTCTTTGATGACAAGAGGCCCTTAGTGATCTATGCTAACATAGTGCTAATGTAATGAAAAGAGCATAGATTTTGGCATCAAAGGAATTATGCAAAAGTAATAGTTATATATATGTAAACCTTGGCAAATTACAATTTTCTCTGTGTTTTATTTTCTAAATATATACAATGATGAAAAATGTTTCAATCTTCAAAGATGTCCATGGTGAAAGAAAAACAATTGCTTCAAAAATGTAAAACACCATAGAATGTAAGTAAATGAATAAACAAATACACATGTGCATGTGTGTGTGCGCGCACACACACACACACACACATACACATACTGTAGGTGGTGGGTGGAGGATGTGAATGAATGCATGTATGTATGGGTGTATATAAAATCAATGTGGAGGCATCAATCTAAATTCCATTGGCCTTGTTGGGAGTGTTGGGAAGCAAAGAAATGAGAAGAAATTGTCACTAGGACTCAAATTAGACTCCAGGTCTTAAAAAGGAGAAGCTAACAAAGATGACAATTTATTTTTCATTTTCTTGTGACAGAGAGCCCTAGAACAAGACTGTGAATACAAATTTTTATATATTCTATGTGAATGCAAATTGCTTTGATCCTTCTGATGGATATAGAAAAGAACACATATACCAGATCAAAAGCCACATATCACATACCTGATGCTGTGGCAATCTGCTCTAGAAAATATATCCATCACAGCAAATGCTTTCTGAGCTACTATTTAGTTAAACTTACAGTATTCTGTTGTTATCTGCCATGATCTAACTAGTTTTTGCAGAAGCTAGATTGCTAAAGTAAATGAGACTGTATGATGGAATCTTTTACTCTTTCATCATTTATGTCTTTGATGGCAATAATTTTAACATTTCCTTTGGAATACAATATCATTTTTACTTTCCTTTTCCAAAGGGGAACAGGTCCCTAGAGATTACACTTGGCCTTTCCTACTAAAATAGCTTTTACACCATATAGTAAGGAAAAATGTGAGGGATCTGCTAACTGCTTAATATTTCCATTTCCATTAATACATTTGGGAATTAGGGATATAACCGCCTGGAGGATTCCGTGGACCTCATTATAAGGTGGATCCAAGCCAGGAATTTAATGTAGTTAGTTGGTAGATCTCTTTAGTATTTAGTAGACCCATTGAACCATGCCCATTTCTCTGAGTCTGTAGGTCCATTTTCCACAGTTTTACATGACAGCTTGGCATTTCTATTTTATTTAATATGGGCCATTATTTTTCAAAAGTTCTAAAAATTATCTCAAAATTCATATAGATCCATATCCCTGTCACTGATCAGTAAAGAGTACCCCCATATTAACAAAGGCTTCTTTATCTAACTTTATATTCCGTCCCCCTAGACCCAGCACCCTAAGCATCTACCTCCAGAAATACTCTCCTTATATTTGACAGTATATATTAGCCAGCTACTAAAACTCATTTAGCATATATTCCTTATATTCCTTTAGCAGAACCAGCACTGCTGCATTTGAATCATGCTAAGGTTTAACCCTCATGAGTCTGATGACCATAAAGGGGGATTGAAAACATATTCTGAGGAAAGCAAGCATTATCTTTTCAGGCCCCTGACATATTTGGTTTTTCTACATTATATTCAAAGGCTAACCTTCCAACAAGGTGGAATAGGTTGCTTCTACAGGCCTCAAGAGTTAAGGAGATCTTGGGTTCAAGTTCTTCAGTATATGTATTCAGATATCTCCATTTTATATGTTAAGAGTCCAACTCCTTTCATATTACGAATGTGAATTTGGCAATGGAGATTTTCCAAGGCTAATAATTCAGCTTTTTATGTTAACTTTATCCTGCTGTCAGACTTCTACTCTGTTTACCATTCAGCTGTTGGGGATAAAAGTCTCTTTAAATGCCTCCCAGGTACACTATCTGACTCATTTTTGCTTTAATTTGTAATGGATCATTCTGAGTCTGTTATTTTCTTTCTTCAAACATTACTTCTCTTCATCCACAACAACCCAATTTCATATGCTTTCTAATTACCTTCATGCCTATTAATACCACAGATTACACAAGTCAGTGTATTTCCTTCCAGTGCATCTCACCAAGTTTGCTATAGTTGAAATTCTCAGTAATGGCGCCACTTTTCACTAGTGATGGCACTTAAGTCTCAACCACTGTTGGGAGATCCAACTCCAGAATTCCATGCTTAGTGTCTACTTAGGAACTTTCCTGGTACTGTCTTAGTTTGGATTCTCTAGAAGCAAGCATTAGACAAGCACTCATTTGCACATGATTTATTAAAGGAATATTCTTCAAAACAGCCTATAAAGAAATGAAAGATTTTTTTTTTAAAGCAAGGATTAGGTCTTAGGCAACATCTGAAATTTTCTTGATTCACAAGATGCCTTGAAGCATAAATCACACTACAGAGTTGTTCTTCTTTGAGGAAAAAAAGAACAACTATTTATCCTCACATCTGTAAGTCATACCTCAAGGAATACCAAAAGTGAGGAAGCTTTTATTGGCTGAGAGCTAATTGTATAATTGGCTAGAGAGAAGAGTAAATATGAGTTGTTAGCAGCAAATACTCATAACATTTGGGTGATGAGGGATCTATCCTGGCAAATGGAATCAGAATGGGGCACAAACAATGTCTATTGCACTAGCCCATAGTGAATACTCAATGCTAATTGAAATAAAAATTATATTTACCAACAATTATTAATTATACATGATTGATAGCATATTATAATTATAATTTTATCAGAGTCACTTGAGGAATTTTTCAAAACATACATACCCCAAAACTATCAGAATTGCTTTGAGGATCAGGGTAGAGAACATACATGTATTTTGAAAATAATTCCCAGCCATTGCTAATATCCATCTTACACACACACACACACACACACACACACACACTCACGCACACCAGAAGCCACTTAAAACCATTAAGAAAAGAAGTCTTTCCGGGGTGCTTGGGTGGCTCAGTCAGTTAAGCATCCGACTTCAGCACAGGTCATGATTTCATGGTTTGTGGGTTCAAGGCCTGCATTGGGCTCTGTGCTGAAAGATCACAGCCTGAGCTTGCTTCAGATTCTGTGCCTCCCTCACTCTCTGCCCCTCCCTGACTCATGTGCTCTCTCTCTTAAAAATAAATAAACATTAAAAAATATTAAAATATATAGCTCCCTGATTTTTAATATATTTATAGACTTGTGCAACTCACATCACAATCAAAATTAGAACATTTCCATCACTGCGAAAAGAATTCAGGTACCCATTAGCATTGACTCTTCACTTTCCCCAACTTCACCCATTCTGATGCAACCACTAATCCATTTTATGTCTCTAGGTTTTTCTTTTCTGAATATCTTATATAAATAGAATCATATGATAGGTAGTTTTTTGTGACTACTTATTCAGTTACCATAATGTTTTCAAGATTCACTTATGTTGTAACACATCAGTATTTCATTCCTTTTCATTGCTATGTAATATTCTGTTATGTGGCTATACCATATTTTCCTTATCCATTCATCATTTGATAGATATTTGGATTGGTTCCATCTATGGGTTATTATGAATAATGTTGCTATGAATATTTGTGTACAGGTTTTTGTGTGGACATAGTATTAATTTCTTTTGAGTATGTAGTTAGAAGTAAAATTGCTGGATCATACAGAAATTGGATTTTTTTTGAGGAACTGACAGATAATTTTCTAATATGGATGGACCGTTTTTCTATACTATACTACCAGCAGTTTATGAGGTTCCAATTTTTATGCATTATTGTGAACACTCATTATCATCTGACATTTTTCATTGCAGCCATTCTAGTGTGTGTGAAGTGATACCTCGCTGAGATTTTGATTTCATTTCTCTAATGAGTAGTTATTTTCATGTGCTTATTATGTTATGTCTTCTTAGGAGTGTCTGTTTAGATCTTTTTTTTCAATTTTTGAAACAGATTTTTATCTCCCTAATTTGGAGTTTTACGAGTTCTTTATATATTCTGGTTTAAACGTCTTCTATCAGATATGATTAGCAAGTATTTTCTCCCAGTCAGTGTGTTGTCTTTTCAGTTTATCCATGGTGTTTTCTAAAGTACAAAAGATTTTCATTTTGATGAAGTCCAAATTATCTGTTTTTTCTTCTTTTATAGTACTTATGCTTTTGTTGCCATACTTGAGATTTTTCCTTTGTCTTTGTTTTTCAGCATTTTTGCTATTATATGTCTAGGTGTTGATTGATATGCTTATCCTACATGGATTGCTTTTTCACTACTTGGGGGTGTAGATTAATATTTTTCATTAAATGTGGGAAGTTTTCAGCCAACAAATTATTTCTTTAATGTATTTTCTGCTCCTTTCTCTCTCTTCTCTCCTTCTGGTACTTCATTACCTATATGTTGGTGTACTTAATCATGCCTCACATTTTGTTGAGGTTTGTTCTATTTTCTTCATTTTCCTTTCTGATTTTAAGAATGCTTAATCTCTATCAATCAATTTTCAAGTTTACTGGTTCTTTCTTTTGTAGTTCAAATCTACTGTTGAGAATCTCTAGTGGATTTTGCATTTTAGGTATTCAAATTTTCAACACCAGAATTTCCATTGGTTATTTTTCAATAATGATTATCTCTTTATCAATATTTATTTAATAGGATATTGCCATCAATACTTTCTTTTAATTCTTTAAGTATGATTTCCTTTAATTCCATGAACATAATTTGATTATATTTGTTTATTTATTTATTTTTAAGTTTATTAATTTTGAGAGAGAAAGAGAGAGCAAGAGCACATGCACATGAGTGGGGGAGGAGCAGAGAGAAAGGATGAGAGAGATTCCTGGCAGGCTTCACGCTATGAGATTGAAGCCTATCGTGGGCTTGATCCCATAAGCCATGAGATCATCACCTGAGCTGAAATCAAGAGTCAGACACTTAATCAACTGAGTCAACACTTAACCCATCCAGGCAGGCCTCTCTGTATGTATTTATATCTGCTTTGAAGTTTTTGTCTCACATCTGGATTCCATTAAAGGAAGTTCTATGGCTTGCTCTTGTTTGTTTTTTGTTTGTTTGTTTTTGTTTTTCCTGTGTAAGAATTATACTTTACTATTTCTTTTCATGTCATATTTCTTTTGAAAATTGGATATTTTGGTTAACTATATTGTAGCAACATAGGACACTGACCCTCCTTGCCATCCCCCTTACCCATCCAGGTCTTCTTGTTATTGTTTGTTTATTTATTGAGTGATTTGGGTAGACTACTGTCGTCTCTTTCACCTACAGTAATATCTGGATACAATGTGTTCTTTTTTTCTAATGTCACATCTCAGAAGGCACAGCCTTGGGCTTGTGCACAATCTCCGATGGGGAGAGCACATTTATCAAAGTTTTCTTTGACTCTCTCTTTGTGTGATCTCTCCATGTAGCTGTCTTACTCAGTTGGTATTATACTAAGCTGTTAGCCCCCACTACTGGCAGCTGATTACTCAAAGATTTTCAACAATATCCTTGGGCATAAAATGCTCTTGAGTTTGTTTTAACTAAATGCAGGCCCCTTTTCAAGGGCCATCCCTTCAGAAAGTCTTTGAGACTTGTTCTGATTCCATGAGAGCTCATCTTAGTTTTCTCCTCCCCAGAGTTTTCTTTTTAAACATTCAGCTGGTCTATAGTTTAGCTGTTTTTTTTGTTTTGTTTTTGTTTTTAATTTTTTTAACGTTTATTTATTTTTTTTATTAAAAAAATTTTTTTTAACATTTATTTATTTTTGAGACAGAGAGAGACAGAGCATGAACAGGGGAGGGTCAGAGAGAGGGAGACACAGAATCTGAAACAGGCTCCAGGCTCTGAGCTGTCAGCACAGAGCCCGATGCGGGGCTCGAACTCACAGCCCTCACGGACCGCGAGATCATGACCTGAGCCGAAGTCGGCCGCTCAGCCGACTGAGCCACCCAGGCGCCCCTAACGTTTATTTATTTTTGAGACAGAGAGAAACAGAACCTGAACGGGGGAGGGTCAGAGAGAGGGAGACACAGAATCAGAAACAGGCTCCAGGCTCTGAGCTGTCAGCACAGAGTCCAATGCGGGGCTCAAACTCATGGACCGCGAGATCATGACCTGAGCCGAAGTCGGCCGCTTAACCGACTGAGCCACCCAGCTGCCCCTAGTTTAGCTGTTTTTTTTCCTCATAAAACTACCATATACTTCTTAATTTCTTGACATCAAGACCTCCATTGTTTTCAAGAACACCATTAGGTTTGAACTTTGTGACACTCTTTTACAAATAAAGTCAGTTACCTTAGGGAGAGCTACAGAGCTCTTTCTTCTTATGGCCTCCCTTTAGCCACTGGGGAAAATCTTTGCATCATTTCTCCAGAGCTGTGGGCATGAGCAGTGGCCACCTCTCTCATGTAAGCATGCTTTGATTTATGAGCCAGGTGCTGAAGGACAGTACCCTTTGGTTTTCTCATTTTTTTGTTTTTAGGTATGAAACCTTCATCTGAACTGAAATCAAGAGTCAGACACTTAACTCACTGAGCCACCCAAGTGCTCCCTCCAGACTCCACAGCTCTCACTAACTCTTGCCTAGAATAGATCTTCTACAATATGGAGCTTGGTAGGATGATAAATGCTGACAAGGTGTCCCTCCTAGGGAGATACTATAAAACTACACTGAAAGCTAGGGAACATAGAGCCTGTGTTCTTGATTGCACTCTCGGAGATTAGAATTTGTTTTTGTTTTTGTTTTTAACTTATGTATTTTTGACAGAGAGTGAGGGAGGGGCAGAGAGAGAGGGAGACAGAGGATCTGAAGTGGGCTCCACACTGACAGTAGAGAGCCTGACCCAGGGCTCAAACTCACAAACCATGAGATATGACCCGAGCCAAAGTCAGAAGCTTAACCAACTGAGCCACCCCAGTGGCCACCAGATCAGAATTTCTGTCACACTGAGCTGAGAATGTGGGAAGGGAAAAGGTTGTGGTTCAAATGCCATAGACTTTCACTGCTCTTACTGACATGTAAATTTTCTTAATTATTTCTTCATTTGCTGTGTGCCGTCATAAAGTTTTCAGAGATTTTAAATGATTGATATTTTATCTTTTAATTTTTACCAGTTATGATTCCACTGAGAATCCTAAGTAGTTCCTCACACCACCATTCCCCTATCAGAAGTCTACACTCCAGAATTTCTCTAGTTTTCTGACAAAATTTAAAATTATCTCATATTTTTAACATATTAAGGACACTTATTTTGAATTATGTGTCTGAAGTACATTACTTGAATGTTGTTCTATCCTTGAATTTTTTTTTAGCTTTTCATGTGATTATTTTTAAAGACTATTTTTAGAGGACTTTTAGGTTTACAAAAAAATTGAGAGGGGGACAGAGATTTTCTATATATCTCCTGCCTCCCCACATATATGAACTCCCCCATTACCAATGTCACTCACCAAAATAGCACTTTTTTATTTTCTTCCTTTTCTTTCTTTTCTTCCCTTTTCTATCCTTTATTTTTCTTCCTTTCCTTTCCTTCCCTTTCTTTTCCTTTCCTTTCCTTTCCTCTTTTCTTGTCTTTCTTTCACCAATGATGAGCCTACTTTGACATACCATAATCACACAAAATCCATAATTTACCTTGTAGTTCACTCTTGCTGTTGTACATTCTATGGACAAACATACAGTGATTTTTATACATCATTGTAATATACAGAATATTTTCATTGACCTAAAAGTCCTCTCTGCCCTACCTGTTCATGTCCTCTCCTCCCCACAAACCTTCCTGGCAACAGCTGATCTTTTTAGTGTCTTTATTGTTTTGCCTTTTCTAGAATGCTATACAGTTGGAATCATACAATATATAGCCTTTCAAGACTGGTTTATTCCAGTTAGTAATATGTATTTAATGTTCCTCCATGTTTTTTCATGGCCTCATAGGTCATTCATGGCTTCATAGGTCATTTCTTCTTAGTGCTGCATAATATTTTATTGTCTGGTTTTACTACAGTTTACTAATCCATTCACTTACTGAAAGACATCTTGGTTGCTTCTGAGTTTGGGCAATTATGAATAAAGCTGCCTTAAACATCCACATACAGGTTTTTGTGTGGACATAAATTTCTAACTTCTTTCAATAAATAATACAAAGCATGATTGCTGGATCGTATGGTAAGAGTATTTAATTTTGTAAAAAACTGGCAAACTACCTTCCAAGGGTTATTTTGCATTTTCACCAGCAATGTGTTAGAATTTCTCTTGCTCCTTATCCTCATCAGCATTTGGATTTGCCAATGTTCCAGATTTTGGCCATTATAATAGGCATGTAGTGGTATTTTTTTGTTTTAATTCTATTTCCCTGATAATAGATGATGTGGAGCATCTTTTAATATGTTTATTTGTTACCCATTTTGAGTTAATTTTTGTGAAGGGTGTAAGGTCCATATTAAATTTATCATTTTGCATAGGAATGTCCATTTGTTTCAGCAATATTAGTTGAAGATAATATTTTTGCTCCATTATATCGCCTGTGCTCCTCTGTCAAAGACCAGTTGACTATATTTATGTGGGATCTGTTTTCTGTTTCACTGTTCTATTTGTTTATTCTTTTTCCAATTCCACATTTCCTTGATTACTGCAGCATAAATGTTGAAATTGAGTAGCATCAATCCTCAACTTTATTCTTCAATATTGTGTTAGCTATTCTGGATCTTTCACCATTCCATATAGACCTTAGAATAGTTTGTCAATATACATAAAATAACTTGCTGGAGTTTGACAGGGATTGCACTGAATCTATAAATCAAATTGGGAAGAGATGACATCTTGACAATATTGAATCTGTCTATCCATGAGCATGGAATATCTCTCCATTTATTTAGTTCTTTGATTTCATTCATCAAAGTTTTGTAATCTTCATATATATATATCTTATACATACTTAGTTAGATTTATACCTAATTATTTCAGTTTTGGAGGTGCTGTAGTATATGATGTTATATATATATTTTTTTCAACGTTTTTTATTTATTTTTGGGACAGAGAGAGACATAGCATGAACGGGGGAGGGGCAGAGAGAGAGGGAGACACAGAATCGGAAACAGGCTCCAGGCTCCGAGCCATCAGCCCAGAGCCTGACGCGGGGCTCGAACTCACGGACCGCGAGATCGTGACCTGGCTGAAGTCGGACGCTTAACCGACTGCGCCACCCAGGCGCCCCTATGATGTTATATTTTTAATTTCAGTTTCTACTTGTTTACTGTTAATATATTAGAAAACAATTAACCTTTGTATATTAATCTTTTATCCTGCAACCTTGCTTTTATCACTTATTAGTTCTAGTTTTTTTGTTGAGTCTTTCAGATTTTCTATATAAACAATTATATCATCTGTGAACAAAGAGAGTTTTATATTCTCCTCCCCATTCTGTATGCATTTAATTCCTTCTTTTACCTTATTGAATCAGTGAGAAATTCCAGTACAATGTTGAAAAGGGGTGGTGAGAGGGGATATCCTTGTCTTGTACCTGATCTTAGTGGAAATGCTTTTAGCTTCTCACCATTAAGTATGATGTCAACTGTAAGTTTTTTTGTAGTCTTTATGAATTTGTAAAGTTCCCCAATATTCTTAGTTTATTGACAGTTTTTATCATGAAAGCGTGCTGGATTCTGTCAAATGCTTTTCTTCATCTATTGATGTGATAATGTACTTTTTTTCTTTTTTTAACTTGTTGATATAATGGATTAAATTAATTACTTTTAAAATGTTAACCAGCTTTGTATTTTTAGGATAAATTGTATTTGGTTGTGATGTATGAAAATGTGTATTCTGTTTCTGTTGCATGAAGTAGTTTAGAAGTCAATTATATTCAGTTGACAGATGGTTTTGACGTCAATAATATTGCAATAACTTTATATGATAATTGGCAACTGTACTAATTATGATGAGCATTTTTAAAAATGTTTTATTTATTTTTGAGAGAGAGACGGAGTGAGGGGAGGGGAGGGGCAGAGAGAGAGGGAGACACAGAATCTGAAGCAGGCTCCAGGCTCTGAGCTGTCAGCACAGAGCCAGATGCAAGGCTCGAACTCATGAATAGCGAGATTATGACCTGAGCCAAAGTCTGACACTTAACCAACTGAGCCACCCAGATACCCCTGATGAGCATTTTATGATCTATATAACTGTGAAATCACTATTTTATACACTTGAAATTAATATAATATTGTATGTCAACTATATTCCAATAAAAATAGGTGAAGGGGATTAGGAGGTACAAATATGCATTCATAAAATAAATGAGTCACAGGGATGAAAAGTACAGCATAAAGAATATAGTCAATAATATTGTAATAACTTTGTGTGATGACAGATGGTAACTACACTTATTGTGGTGAGCACCGTGTAATGTATAGACTTGTCCAGTCACTATGTTGTACACCTGAAACTAATATAAACATTGTATGCCAACTATACTTCAATATAAAGTAAATATAATAAATATAATTTAAAAAAAATAAATGTAAAATAATTATAGAAAAAGAATAAGAAAAATAAAAGGTTTTTTTGCCTTTACTTATTCCTTCTTCATTGGTCTTCCTGTCTTTATGTAGATCTTGGTTTCTGACCTATATTTTCCTTTTCATCTTTAAAACTTCTTTTTAACATTTCTTGCAAAGCAGATTTGCTGGCAGAAAATTCCCTTAATTTTTCTTTGTCTGGAAAAAAATATTTATTTTTCCTTCATTTTTGAAGTATAATTTTTCAGGGTATAGAATTCTAGGTTACTGTTTTATTCCCTCAACACTTTAAATATTTCACTTTACTCTGTTCTTGCTTGCATAGTTACTGAGAACTCTGATATAATTCTTACCTTAGTTCCTCTACAGGTAAGGTATTTTCCCCCATGGCTTCTTTTAGGAATTTTTTCATTTTGTTTTTTTTTCTGTAGTTTGAAGATGATATGTCTTAGTTATTTTGGCATTTATCCTCGTTGGCGTTCTTTGAGATTCCTGAATTTTCAATTTGATGTCTGAAATTAATTTGTGGAAATTATCAGTTATATTGCATCAAATATTTCTTCTGTTTCTTTTCTCTTCCTGGTATTACTGGAAGGTATACTTCCTGTATATACCTTTTTGTTGTTGGCTCACTCTTTTTGGATATTTTGTTCTGGTTTCTTCAGTGTCTGTTATCTTTGCCTTTCGTTTTTTGAGGATTCTATTCCTATATCCTTTAGCTCAGATATTCTTCCCTCAGCCATGTTCCACCTATCAATAAGCCCATCAAAACCATTTTTCATTTCTCTTACAGTGTTTTTGACCTTTAGCTTTCTTTTTTATTATTTCTTACTATTTCCATATGTCTGCTTACATTTGCTATCTATTCTTGAATGCAATCTTCTTTATCCATTAAAGCCTCAGCATATTAATCCTAATTGTTTTCATCTTGCAGTCTGATAATTCCTGTATGTTTGGTTCTGACACTTGTTCCATCTCTTCAAATTGTGTTTTTTGCTTTTTGGTATGCCTTATAATTTTTTTTCTTGATAGCTGAATATGATGTAGTGATAAAAAGGAGCTGCTATAAAGAGGCCTTTAATAACGTGGTTATGAGTTACCAGGAGAAGGGAAGTTTTCTATGATTATGTCCCAGTATTTTAGTAAGCCTCTTACTCTGCCTCTGGACTGTAAACTTCGTGTTTCTTATGTGTTTTTCCCCCACTCCTCTCTCCTCTGAGGTGAAGCAAGATGGCTAAAGTCATCATGGCTAGAAAGGTATTTCCCCTTTCTAGCTCAGTTAGGCACTGATAATACCCCAGCAGGTTAAGCTGTAGTAAACTAGTTTCCCTGAATATAGGTCTTGTTAAGAAGAACAGAGTGCTCTTGGGACACCTGGGTGGCTCAGTAGGTTAAACGTCACACTTCAGCTCAGGTCATGATCTCACAGTTCATGAGATTGAGCCCCATGTTGGGCTCTGTGCTGATAACTCAGAGACTGGAGCCTGCTTTGGATTCTGTGTCTCCCTCTCTCTCTGCCCCTTCCCCTGCTCATACTCTGTCTCTCTCACTCTCTCAAAATTAAATAAATGTTGAAAAAAAAATTTTTTTAAAGAAGAAGAACAGAGTGCTCTAATATATTTCAGAATGATTCCTTTCCTCTCTCCATGTCCATAGTCTGGGTGGATTTATCTGATATTTGTGGGAATCTGATAGAGCTCTAGAGGTGTATCTCACAATATTCTGGGAGCCTCCAATGACTTGGTACCCCTGGATTTTTTTTTACTGTTAGAGTTGTCCACACTGGGCCTCCAGTAATTTGTTAATTGCAGTTCATGTTTTCCTACCACAGTGCTGGTTTCCTCGGTGGTTTCTGCTCCTGAGTCTCTGCTGCATTAAGCTATGACTCCCTGTGCTTGCTTGTGTTTCCAATCTTGGGAGCAGCAGTTTGCCCTGTATCCTCCCATCTCTAATGGATTCAAAAGTGTTTGCTTTTTCAGTCTATTCAGTTTTTGGCTTGGTGTTAGAACTGGGTGACAACTTCCAAACAGTTTACTGTTTACGTGGGGAACTAGGGACTGGAATTCCATTCATGTAATTTTGTTTCTTCATTTGCTTGGTATGTGTGTGTATATGTGTGTGTGTGTGTGTGTGTGTGTATATATATATATATATATATATATATATATATATATACATATTTCATTTACTTCTGTTTATATTATAATATTATATATCATATATGTATGTATGTATGTATTTATTTATTTATTTATTTATTTCAAATAACATTTGGAGGCCTCAGTTGTTTTCTCCTTTCAGAAGGGTTCTGTATTCTCTCCACTTGAGCAATTAGAGAGACTGGCAGTCCAAGATCACTTCATTCCAATTTCCAAAACTGAGTCACTTTGAAGTATACTTCACTTTCTGCAAATGCTTATATATATTGTGTTTAGCCTTACTCTTACTGCTGGTGTCCCAGTTTCATGCATCTTTCAAAAATTTCTACTCAGCTTCTCAGTCTTTCAATTATTCATTCTAGATTTGGCAACTAACTACCTCTTTGGTAAGAAGGGCTTCAAATGCTAGCTCTCTTCCTTCATTCCTTTCTCTTCAGATATTAGTTTGATATTTTCTAAGTGATTTGTTAGCTTTCTGATATTAAATATTTAAGATTATTTTTAACAGGTTTTATCCAGACAGTGTAGATGTCCTCAGCAGGAAGGTTTATTCAATAACCTAGTTCAGAATATTGCCCCTCATCACTGGATCTTATTCATTTTTATACACTGGTAGTAAACCATAGCCAGCAGAAAAGAGGTTCTCAATAAATATTTTTTTCTGAATAATTACAAATAGCATTAGTATTTAGCACATTTATTGTGGACAATTATTTCTTTCAGAGAAATGGAAGCAAACTTGTAAGTTTTTTCATGTTTCAATATGACTACCTTTTTGTGTTTTTATTAATATGTTAACGCTGTTTTAAGTTTTCTTTGAGATAAACATGTAAGATAAAATATTAGTCTTAGCTTCCAGTTGTGCCATGTTCCTGCCCCTGTTCAGTTTTAGCTGCACAAAATCTGTCGAGAACATGCTCAACTTTATCTACTATAAGTCTAACAAAACTTCTACCTAAGGGCGTAATAGGATTTCTTTCTACTGGTAAATAATTCTACTGGGAATAAAAATAATTCATTGCTCTATGCCAAATGTGTATTATGGGGCTTTAATTGGCCAGGAAGCACCAGATTTCATCCTCCTGACTTCATCCCTTCAATGTATACAGAGGGCCTATCTCAATGCTTCTATACAATGCATGGTCAGTTGGGTAGTATGTATTCTCTTATTATGTCATTTATCTTCCCAATTCAGACTACTTTCTTCTAACTTCCCCTAACAAGAACTGGTGTTGTGTGTCATATGGACCTAGAGGTGGTTTGTGAAGTCTTCTCCTAAAAGAGTTTCTTCTTTTCTGGTCCTTTTGAATGGCTCACTTGATTGTGGCTTCTTCCTTGGCAAGAGATCCCTACATATTATCTCTGAGACTTGATTGTTCTCAGAGATATCCTATCACTTTATGCATTCATTCAGCCATTCATTCAATGGACATATAGTTTTTTAATGTTTATTTTTATTTTTGAGAGAGAGACAGACAGACAGAGTGTGAGCAGGGGAGGGGCAGAGAGAGGGAGACACAGAATCCAAAGCAAGCTCCAGGCTCTGAGCTGTCCACACAGAGCCCGATGCAGGGCTCCAACTCACAAACCACAAGATCATGACCTGAGATCAAAGTTGGATGCTGAACTGACTAAGCCACCCAGGTGCCCCAATGGATGTCTGTTGAGTATAACCTATTTGCTAGGCACTAGGAATATAGAGATGAAAAAATAAAAGCAGACATTTTGCTCAGGTAGTGAGAAATGAAATGTAACAGTGAGAGCTTCTATTGAACTCTGTGAACTCTACATATGAATATGTGTAAAATAAGCCAGCACATTGATGCTATCCCCCGCCTTTTAAACAGTATGGATTCAATATATTAAACAGGACCAGTATTTATTTGTTAAGCAACAGCCACTATTTCTTTCATAAATAAAACAAAAATTCTAACAACTCAAAGCCCCACATCAGCTCAGTTCATTATTCCTTTAAATCATAATGCTTGAGGGACACTCACTAAGCATCTGTCACATGTTCCTTTGAGTATGACTTATACAGTTGTTTCAAAATTCATCCCATTTCCTAATGCCTAATTAAAGCTCAGAAACTCTTCCAACTCTTTTTTTTTAACAAAATTCTTGTAGGTAGACTCAAAATCTGTATCTCTGGCATCTTTGTAGTTCACTGCATGTGCTATACCCAATGCTCAACCATTAAGACTCCAGTCTCTTATGCATTCCATATATAACACAGCAGTCCATATACACTTGTAGGTGCTTACAGGATGTCTCAGAATTGACTTACCTTTTCATATTAGCTACTTTCATCAAAAGTTTTCTCATATTCAAAGTTGCCATAATAAGAAGGGAGTTCTTGATTCCGTGATATATGGTTTATCTATAAAATCTCTGGATACTATCACTAAACTCAAATGATTGATTGATTGATTGCCAGTTTTAGCCCTTTCTTAACTCTCCTCCGTCCTTATGTACAGGAGAGTGTCATTATTCCTAACAGGTCACAGAAAACCTGGTCTGCCATCCTTTTTGCTTCATTGGGAGGAAATTCTCAAGGCTTATACATGAATGCTGGAGACTAATAGGAACATTGGGACCACTAAATGAACTCAAAGAAACTATTACCTGAATACATATGAAAAAGTATTTCAAAAACATGTCTAGGAATGTTAGAGCTCTATCTACTTACTAAATTGGTGTTATAGAACAATGGCAATCATACCTATTTTATTTCAGTCTTATTATATGTCAGATACTGTGCTAAGTGTTTTTACAAGATTCCTATTATGTAATCCTTACCAAAATCTTATCAAGAAGGTGCTATTACAGATGAATAAACTGGAAACTGAATTTTACAAATGCTAAGGAACTTGCAGAAAGTCATGTTGTTACTGAAAGAACATGTAAATCCTTAATACACATGTGAGAACACCCTGCTGTAAACCAGGGGTCTGTGGAACTTTTTCTGTAAAGGACCAGATAGGAACTATTTTAGGTTTTGTAGGCCACATTGTCTCTGCAACAACTAACGAACTGTTCACAATATACTGTAAAAGCAGCCAAAGATAATACGTAAAAAGATAGGTATGCCTATGTTTCAATAAAACTTTATTTACAAAAACAAGTGACTGACCAAATTTTTCAGGACTGGTCAGACTTGGACCATAGGCTGCAGTGTGTAAATCTCTAACACGTGATACTATATAGCTTGATTTAAAATTATTTCCATGTATGACTAAATTTTATTTCAGAATATAGGGAAATTAAATGCAAGATTTTTTGAGGTATTCACACCAATATATAACTTCACCAAAAAGAATCAATTTCCACTGGATCATTTTTCTTCAAAACGGGTTAAATTGCAAAACCTTTTCATGATCAGTCTTACATAGTTTATCATAACAAAACACTCTTCTATATTTAGCCTCTTTTCTGCCAAGGAGTTCAATCTCTGTTAAAACATCATCTCATTAATCCTGCCTACGATCCTGTGAGGGAGGGAGATGACAAGTATTAAGAAATGTTCAGAGTCTTTTAGATTCAATTCAAATCTTGAAAGAAGCTGAGTGACAAGTGCTTGCTGCCCTCACAGTTACTCAGTATCCTTAAAATATGAACTTTGACTCTTTCAAAGGCATGCCAGGTACTTCTGGGAAAAGGATCCAGCATTAGGAAATCCATTTACCTATACTGTCCTTATTTGGGGCTATATCTCCCACAAGGATTTGATTTCCATAGAATTTTCATCACTTTTTGTGTTATCAAGATGCTCTGTTCTACAAACCAGCTGTTCTCATTCTTCTGGCTAGGGATTGTATTTCAGTAGTGGAAAAAGTAACCACAAAAGTAAAATATTTGGGGTATTTATTTCATAACTATCTATCATTCATCTATATTCATTATATATATTTGTTGTATATATTTACCACTGCATAGTAGTAATGTAGTACCTGGTAGTAATTTATGTATAAAATAAGGCAAGAAGTTTTATCCTTTAGGTCATAAGTGATAGTCATCATAATATAAGATTAAAAGATGTTCAAATTAAAACATAATCTTCCTCAATTCCTATTTCATCAGGTCATGCCCCTGTGCCACCATCTATAAGGGATTCATACTATCCTTATCAAATCCAGCTATGTTGACCTATCCTTTGAACCTTGAAGCAACTCAGGCCTGTACCACTAACTCTATTTCTCAGACTCCCTGCTTTATGTCTCTATACAGTTTAAGCAAACTGTCTAATACCTCTACCGATTATTCTTGTGTTCATGGAAATACATGTCTGATCATGCAACTCTTTCTATCAAGAATTCCTGTCTCATTTTTTCCCACTATTTTATGTTCCTCCATTTAGTAAGAATACTGCTTCAAGCTCCTTTTCTTTAGGAAGTCGTTCATGATCAAAGCAACTCAAGGGGGGGATCCATTTATTTTAAAAACAGTTATGGATGGGGCACCTGGGTGGTTCAGTCAGTTAAGTGTCCGACTCTTGATTTCAGCTCAGGTCATGGTCTCGGGGTAGTGAGATCAAGCCCTGCATCAGGCTCTGTGTTGAGCATGGAGCCTTCTTGGGACTCTCTCTCTTGCTCGCTTGCTCTTGCTGTCTCTCTCTCTGTCTTTGCTTCTCTCTCTCTCTCTCTTTCTCAAATAAATAAATAAATAAATAAATAAACATTTTAAAAATAAATAAATAAAATAGTTATGGAATTCCTGTTATATACAGTGCAATGCCAGAGACTGAGGCTTATTTTGACAAATTATTACCTCCCTAAAGGAGTGTAAGATATAAATATCACTATTTTGTGTGCTCAAAACTAACATTATGTGTCACTATACTTAATTAAATCATAAATAAGTAGATATTTTTAAAAACCCACAACTTCTAAAAAAAGTATAAATAGATAAAGGAGTATACTATATATCTTAGGGCAGATATAACACAGGTGTGCAAACACATACATGCACACACAAGAGTAACACAAAGTAGAAAATTTATATTGTTAAAAACAATGTACTATGAAAAGATGTATGAAGGAGACATCATTAAAATCTAGATTTTGATAAAATTTCCAAAGATACATAGAAAGCATGTCAAATAAACCTAAAAGAATAAGGAAGATTAGCTACAAAGAAGACAGTGTAATTAGAAAGTTGGAAGAACCAGATAGGTATGTTTCCTAGAAGCAAGAAGAATGGTTTACTCAACATTTTTATATGTTGCATATCAATCGTTTTGAGAACTACAAGATTATTATGACTCTTAGAAAAGGAATTTTTTGTAATAGGATGTGAAGAGAACCAAGGTCCAGGGTTCCTAATGAGTATATAACAAAGAGTAGAAGCACCCGATACAAATTACAATATTATTTTTTCCATTCTTTCAACAAATGTTATGAATGTATATGAAGTACATAGCATAATATTAGGGATCATAGGATGGTATATAAAATGAATCATAGATGAACCCTGACTTTGAGTAACTTAATAAAAAAACATGAATGCCCAACAGTGCATCAGGGACTGAGCTAGGCATTGGGGATTCAGTGGAGAACATGGCTTTTTCTTCAATCATATATTCATTCATTCAAAAACATTACTAAGTGCTAGAAATGGAAGATACAAGATACAAAACCTGATCCTTATTTCGGTGAAGTTTACATTCTCATAACATAGCAGGCAAGATTCAACACAACTACTGGAATTATAATACCGTGTAGAAAGTGTGATGGGGCATAATAGAAAAAACAATTTAATTTTGAAAAGAATGGTAAGTTTTAAAAATTACCTTTGGAGTTTAAAAATCATGAAAAAGAGCATCTGTATAATTATGGGAATATGGGAGAATTATTGAAGGACTTAGTTTTATTTACTTATTTTTAAGATTAAATGACCTAAGCACATTTGTAAACTCTGAGAATGGATCCAGAGGACAGACCACAGATGAAAAGAATGAAAATATAAGTGAAGCAATGAATTCCTTAATCTACATTATCTAACACTGATATGATCAGCTTTGAATGTATATGTTTATAGTTAAAGTAATTAATAAAATATGGTTCTATTGGTATAGTAGTGAAAAGATACATTTTAGACTTACTTATTATGCTTTGATAGCTTTCAACCACATTTTATAAACCAAATTTGGATGTTTAATATTTTTAATGAGTGGGAATTTTGAGCCATCACATGGGGGCACTGTCTCCCAGACAACAGTCTAGTGTCAATAGTGTCACCATTTTCATCTTTACAACAGTGCTTATGTGATTATTTGAAAAATTTATACAGTTTATCTTTATTCTTTCATAAATATGAATTTATAAGGGATAACTGAAAGTAATGATGTAAGTATAAAGAATAATTCTTACAAATTTAATAAAATTGATTTACACAGATAGAAATCAGACAGAACAATTAGCTTCAATTAGAAACTCTCCAAAATTAGGTTCATTAATTGCATATTAAATTATAAGGAATAAGGACATTTTAAAACATATACAAAATATTTGAAGTAGATGATTGGTTTATATTTAAAAGGCAGGTGCTTGGGGAACTTTCTAATAACTTTTTATCTTTTAGGGAAGAGTCTTACCTTTACATGTAAATTTTCTCCTTTATATATTGAATATTTGTAAATGTGTTCAAAATGTATTTTGTGTCAACTGAAAGGATTGCTCTTATTGTTTATTAATTGCTGTTTCCAAAACTAATAGTCCAAGGAATGCTATTCCTTCAGGTTGCAAATAAGTGTACCATAAAATTGTTCTATATTCAGTTAAGTTCAGAGACTGTGGGTTATTTTGAGTTAAAAGGGATTTTTAGTACAAGACTGCTTAGGACTTTTGCTATGCAAATGTTCATTTTTGTTCTCCAAGAAGAGGGTATGGTAAACAATTTTCCTCAAATTAATTTGATCACAGTCATTTTTTTCACAAAGCACCTGTTAACATCCACCAGACCTAATGTTCTGCAAAACGTGGCTGGGAAAGTGCTCTGTAGTCAACAGAAAGCAAACTCTTAAGATTTAGAGATGGAGGTGAACCTAGAGGCCATCCTTTATAACTTCCATGCAGAAAATTATTTCAATAGCATCTCTGACAAATGGTCTTCCAGATTTGGTTTTAAGGCTCTATTTCATGGTACCACATTCTATGTCAATCCTATCTATTCTTAATAAGTTCTTCCATTTATTAAACCCACATATGACTCATTGGTCCTCACTCTGTTTGCTCTTTCTTCTACATAACAATTCTTCAAATATTTGAAGACACTTTACATGTCCCCTACTAGATCTTTTCTTCTAGGTAAGAAAACCTCATTCTTACAAATTTACAACATATAAAGGAGTTATTAGATTCCCTCATTATATCAACTGTCTTTTCAGGTGTGTACTACAGTTGGACAAGTAAACATGATTGTTCAACTTTTCCCACTTAAGTTTCGGCAGTAATTTTGTTAATTCTTATCTGATCCATGTTATTTTTTATAGAAGCATATTGTTGGCTGCTATCAAGTCGACTTATGGTTAAGGAAATTACAACTATAGCCAAACAAGATTTCTCCGTCTAAACTTACACAGTTAACTATTTGCAGTTAAGTTTTGTGAGTACTCCTTTCTCATTGTAATCAAGAGAATCCTATATTCTAGTTGCCTTAAAGTACAACTTTCTATCCATTTGCCATGATCAAATTATTCATGAACTGCAAAAAGACAGGCACATATTTCTATATCTAAAACAGCTGATTCTTGGTGACAGTTGTTCGCCAGCTTTATACTTGTAAAACAAAACAAAATACATATATGCATAGATATATGTATTTTTGTGTATATATGTATACATATGTATATTTTGTACTTTAAAAAAGAAGTGAAGAAATAAATAAGCAAGGAGATTCCTATAGTGAAAACTTAACTTCTAAAATTTAATTTGGTTTTCTCTTTCCCTCTTGCCCCCACCTAAAAATAAGAAGTCTGATTTTTAATTCAGTATAGGAGAACAATAGTCAGAGTTACTGATGGAAGCACTAGAGTGTTATCTTATTTCTAAGACTGAAGGGGAACAAAACAAAACAAAACAAAAACAGCATTTACTTTGGATAAGGGCCAACATATTTGCAAAAGCTACAAAGTTTTGCTCAACAATGAATGAATCACTGAATAATTATTTCTTGTATGTCCTTATAAATCCTCCTTTTGGAAAAAAAAAAAAGAGAGAGAGAGAGAAAAGAGTTAATGAGATTGCGGTGTTTCAGGAGTAGTGCAAAAACAATGTAGGTAAACGCGTGGAGAAATTAGTTCTGAAGTGTAGGATAATTGTAGAGGGCCCTGGGCAAAAAACAAAACATAGATGTGCAGGAGTCATAGCACATCTTGTCTTCACTTGTCTTTGTTAGTGCAAGTGAAAAGGTTAATGCCGTTCAGTTCCATCAACACAGAGTGAGGAACTGTGGCACCTTTGAATTCTAAAGTTACCCACAGTGCAACTGATTTAATTCCTGTGAGAATGGTACTATTTACAAGTTTGCTCAGGAATATGAATGCCAATTAACCATGTGCTCCTGTTCCTGTACAATCTCTCTCTCCCTCTCTCTCTCTCTCTCTCTCTCTCTCTCTCTCAAAACAATTTTTGTTACAGAGAAATTGTTTTGAAAATCATTATTACATGGGAAGATTCACTGTTATTTGAAGTTAACCCTTGATTGAAAGAAAAATTCTCAAATGCATGCTGGCCCAAAGCATTAAATCTTCTCTAGGCTGAAGATCATCAAATATTACATTATCACCCATCTTTAAAATCTAAAATTTCGGATAATCTGACATTTTTGGGTTTCTGCCCCAATATTTTGTGGCTAATGATTGCATTTCTAGCTTTCAATACTCAGATACAACTTGCCACTTTTAAATATCAAAATACCAATATGTTTATGCATGTGCAATGCTACTCTAGACGTTCAGCCACCAGGCAACAGCTTTGTTCATCCTTCTTGTTTCAGCTTCACCTCCCTACACCCTTCCCCTTTGCTGAACATCAGCCACTCCATTTTCAAAACACCTCCCCACATACACTCCCAGTCCATTGTTACTCTTTAGTTCCTCCTACTACCATCCTCCTCATCCTCATTTTGCTTCTCTTCTCACATTCAATTAAAGCCTGAGTGCTGATTTGGGGAGAAAATTCCCTGACGCACGGAGGGATGAAGGGAGGAACCACACCAGGGATTAGATGGAGAATAGAGTCATCCTCTACCTAGATTGATAGTTGTGAAATATAAACTACCACAGATCAAAGCCAGAGACAATGGACCTGGACACTCCACTAATGATGTTCAACAAGGTTTGGACATGGCTGAAGCTGGACCTAACCAACATCAGCATGATCACTCTGAAGGCGTCACTCAGTGGGAGGGACTGATGCAAAAGGAGCAGCATGTTCAGTATTCGCTAAAACTTTCCAGTGCAGTGATAGTATATCTTTACCACATATTCTCATAGCTTTGTATTGTTCCTTGAGGCTTTGTAATATATCACACATTTTAAGTTAGATCTTATATAAGCATTTAGTTTCATTGGTGTTTTAAATTTTATACACTATAAAATCCAAGTATTCACTCTGGCATTTCAGTTTTAACATCATTACAAAGAAGAAATATCTCAGTGTTTTCATTTGCTTTGGTTTTACACCCATTAATACTGAGAATGTGATTTGGTCTCTTTATTCACAATAAATTTCGTATTGATTTCCATTATTCTCATTATAACAGCCACCTGACTGACCACCACATTCTGGTGTCTTTTATCTTTCTTACTGATCTTTAATTCACCAAACAATGTTTTGATTCTTCTTTCCCACCTCTTTAAACAGGTCATTCTGTTTTTGTCCACTGGTTTCCTGCAATCGTCAGCCAGAATTCAAGCTTATATTGGAATATAAAGTCTACACACCCGTATTACTCTGTTTGAAGTAATGTATAACAAATGCAACATGATTTATTAGGTCTCTTTGCGGGGAAGGGCTGTGATGCCCAGAATATAGTTTTGTTTTTTTTTTTCTGTAGTATATGAAGACTCTTACAAAAGTAAAGTATTTACATACTAATGAAGAAAAAATAGAGACAGCATCACTGGGATCTGTCTATGAGCAGATCTTCATATTCTTTCTTCATATTAAACATGTACTTCATGTTTAAAATGTAGGCAGAGGCCATAGAGGTGACTGGACACATATAGCAGATTGCACACTCAGCTGGGCAATTCACCTACATACCTCACACCTCACCTTAGACCCACATTAGTGTCATTTATTCAGTGGAGTAACAAAGTCGGGTGATGCATGTCTAAACTACGAAATAACAAACATGGCTAAGATCACTGTTAAGGTAATGGGGATTATCTTTCCTATTATCAATGACATAAATGAAGTGAATGGACATTTAAAGACTGATATGACCCCAAGAATTCTCAGTATCACTGACTACCTACTTGCTTAATGCTAATTATATGTCATTTTGATTTTTCTGTTAATTGAATTTCTTTCTAAAATAAAAAAAATATATAGGGGTTAGTTTAATGTAACAGATATTTTCTTGAATGACAAGGGAGAAAACATGTCCTAGGAAGGCAGCATTCCAAATGACTTAGGGTATTTACACAAGAATGCCATTATATAACTTAGCTTAGATGTACTCTTCAACAAAGGTCTTACAATTTTTTTTCTGAGTGAATTAATCAATTGTAGCACTAAGATTGCAACCTGGAGGAAATCTCAACAGAACATTTTATAGTAGACATATGTATGTGTACTTGTGGATGAGAAAGAGAAAAGGCTTGAGAGAGATATTAAGTGTCATTAGTGTGTTATTTGCTTTTGGAAACAAGGCAGAAAGATGAAGACTAGCGGATGCACTTTTCAGGCCCTGTGGTAACAGCCTCTACCTCTTGTCCACCTTCAATGGTGATCTCACCAGAATCATCTTGATACTCGATCCCTTTTTCTTGAGCCCTGCTGGTTCATGGTGCCTTTAGACTTCCTCCCAGCTCTCTGGACTATAGATGATGCAATTAAAAACAACAACAAAATGTATGTGAAAGGGAGGATTGAAGTAGGATGGGGAAAACACTAGAGGAGCAGGGACTGTGGGGAGGTCACTTTGTCACACTTTCTCTGTAATTTTCAAATGTAATCTGTTTGCCCTATAATTTGAGAAGGCGGAAAATCCCCACTAGGGTTACAATGTGTACTTTCTAACAAGAACTCTGATTCAAGTGTTATTGAGAAATTTTGAAAGCCTCTTGCTACTTTAACAACATAGGAAGAGATACTGACTAGGCTTTTAGGGATAGTGTCTTAGAGACTCAGGGGGGAAATCGAAAAGAAAAAATAAAATAAAATAAAGTTTGGACCTTTATTCCGATAGGGAACATTATATCATTATAAAAAGAATTTAAAAGTCACTTTGGATTCTTTCTTTCAAATGAATTATTACTATTCCAGTGAATATTGATCCCCATTATTCACATGTTAACACTCATTATTGTAGTTGTCAGGCAGTAAGGTTCTAGAGCCATCTTTTTGGATTGAAATACTCGGAACACTGCCCTCTAGCCATGTAGCCTGGGACCACTTACATACCTCTCTGGACCTCAGTGTTCTCATCTGTATAATGGAGATAATAATAGCTCTTACCTCTTAGGTCTATTATGAGGATTATATAAGTTAACACCTATTAAGAGCTTAGAATAGGGCCTGTCATAAAGTACTCAATAAATGTTCATTGCATCTCTTCCATTCATAGATAATGAATAATTCAAAGATAATAAATATATTATCTTTCCATGAGATGGGCACAGAATACATGTTGGTACCATACTGCTATCTTCAACATACAACTCTGAACTTCACTTAATATTTAGACAGAGAAGAATGATAGGACAGTAGGAATACTTATTTTGTAACTATATTTTGACTGTTAAATATATAATCCTTTTCTTCCAGATTATTTCAACATTTTGAACCTTTCTTTGCAAGGTTCTAGTACATTGTTGAGAATATTGCTCCATAGAAAGTCACATTTGTATTGATTCTGAGCATATGGCCTAACTCTCATAGATAAGTGTAGTCCTTTTATCAAGTACCAAAGTTTAAGAGACTGGCATCTCAGACTAAACACCTATATGAATCCTCATTAACATAACTCAAGAAAATACAGGGAGAACAGAAGCAGATCATGCAGAGGATGTCATGGAAGGATGGAGTCACATCAATTTTGGAAGAATACAAAGGATAAGAGTTTTTTTTTTAAGCTATCAGGTGTGCTTGAAGAAAGGCTGACAGACTCAGGGCAACCAGGAAGGAGAAGTAAGATGAGCAGTGAACAAGCTTTAATAAAGAATTCTTAATCTAGGCCCTTACAATTCTAAAACATTCAATTTGCTAGCATGTGAAGTAACACAGATGTTAATTATAGATTTTAAAGACTTTGCCAGCAGCAACAATGTATAATTATTAATAAATACCTCATCCCTTGCCAAAATCTATACAGGTGGTCAAAGGACAATGTAAAACTACGACAAACAAAAATACTGTACTCTGAACCAGTCTTTTACTTAAACCAAGCTTCTTGGGGCACCCGGGTGGCTCAGTTGGTTAAGCGTCTGACTTTAGCTCAGGTCATGATCTCACGGCTTATGGGTTTGAGCCCTGTGTCGGGCTCTGTGCTGACAGCTCAGAACCTGGAGCCTGCTTAGGATTCTGTGTCTCCCTGTCTGACCCTCCCCTGCTCGTGCTCTGTCTCTCTCTCTCAAAGATGACTAAACATTTAACAAAAAAAAACAAAAAACAAAAAACAAAAAAAACCAAAAACACAGCTTCTTGAGAGAGTAATGAATAGTCATTGGATTTCCTTTTATATTTTCATTTACACCTCCTACTGCACAGCGACATCTGCCCCCCCCCCCCCACTATTGAGACTTCTTATTCTGAGGTCACATGATTGCTTCATTGCAAAATCAAGTCAATGATCTGTTTTTCTTTTTGGTCATATTTATTAAAGTTTTCTACCACACTTAACACAGTTAATCTTGAAAACTCCATTACCTTATTTCCTTAACAGTTCTTGTTCTTGTTTTCCAACATTTCTGGCATCTTCTGACCATTTAATTTCTGGTTTCTCCATGGATTCTATGCTTCCTGATACAGAGACACACTGGTCTTCTCCCTCTACATCCTTTCATTGAGTAATCTCATCCACTTGGATGGCACTTCCCTTACACACTGAGGACCTCAGTTATAAACTAGGGGGCAGCAAACTATATCCTGTAGGCTGCATTTGGCTTGCCACTGTTTTTTAAGTATTTTACAAAAGCCATTTCCTATAGCTGCTGTCCTGCCACAAAGGCAGATTTGAACAGTTGCAATCAAGAACATATGGCCCTCAAAACTGAAAATACTGTTTGTCCCTTTACAAACTTAAACAAACAAGCAAACAGCCAGTATGTGATCTAGCCCTTAAAATGAAATTTTTAGTCTATCTAATTATGTGAAGGAAATATACACTTTGATGTACGGAAACTACCTAATCCAGATGTTTATATCTCTTCCTCTTTACTTTTTCTCTTATTGAGAAATCTAGAAGACATTCTAGACTGCACTTTCCTTCACCTCACATTACACTGATCACTGAGCTCTGATTAATACTTATCTTATTATTATTATTATTATTTTTAATGTTTATTTTATTTATTTTTGAGACAGAGAAAGACAGAGCATGAATGGGGTAGGGGCAGAGAGAGAGGGAGACACAGAGTCGGAAGCAGGCTCCAGGCTCTGAGCCATCAGCCCAGAGCCTGACGCGGGGCTCGAACTCACGGACCGTGAGATCGTGACCTGAGCTGAAGTCGGACGCTCAACCAACTGAGCCACCCAGGCGCCCCTACTTATCTTATTATTAATACATACTTATCTTCTCATATGTGGGAAATCCCAGGGTCTGTACTGGGGAATGGAACTTTGCTGTGGTGGGTGGGACATAATCCCACAGCAAATACAATAACATTAATGCCTAAATTAGGATGTCAACTGCCTTGGAGAGTAAAGAAAACCTTTGCAGAAGAAGTGACATCTGAAATAAATTTTAAAAGATGAGAAAGCATTTGTCAGTGAGTGTGATACATTTTAGGCAAGAAAGTAGCCTAAGAAGCCTAAAATTAAAGGAAGAGCAACATATTTTCGGGAAATGGCAAGCATTCTGTAAGGTTGGAACAAGGGTTAAATGGGATATGTGTAAAAATGTAGACTGAAAAGGACATAAGCCTGGATATCAAAGTTGTTGTTGTTGTTTTTTTAATTCCCTGTGTAGGTAATTAAACTTCAATATAAAAATAATAAAAAGTCTAATTTTCAAACAAAAGAGAAACATGATTGGCATTTATAAAAACAATTTGTAATGACAGATTAGATGGTAAGCATGTAACCCAGTAAGGAAAAATCCTTGTTACTGACAAAATTTAGGAGTCCATTGCAGTAATCTATTAAGAGGGATTACTTGTTTAAATTAAGTCAGTGTCAGTAGGAGCGGATAGAAGGAGTCAGATTCAAGAAATAATTCTGAGATGAATCTATAGGACTTGTGGTCAACTGAGCTGAAAATGGGTAGGAGCTGAAGAAGAGTTAGATGGGTAGAGGGCAAATCAGTCAGGTCTAGCAAAGCTGACAGAGCAGGGAATGGTGCTATTAACCTATCATCTGAGAAATTCACCTTCCACAAAAGGAAGAAAAGATTTCAGTGGGCAAGAGAATGAGCTTGTTTTGTTCTATGTTAAACCTGAAATGCCTACAAGACAATCAAGATGACCTATAAAAATGTCCAGGAAACAATTAAAAATACTAGAGTGAAGAATAAGGAAACACACCTACAGTCTGAGAAACATTTTTTAATATTTTATTAAGTTTTTTTATTTTTATTAAAAAATTTTTAAAATATAATTTATTGTCAAGTTGGCTAACAGAGTGTATACGGTGTGCTCTTGGTTTTGGAGGTAGATGATTCCTGTGGTTCTTTGCTTACATGCAATACCTGTGCTCATCCCAACCAGTGCCCTCCTCAATGTCCATCACCCATTTTTCCCTCTCCCCTTCCCCATCAACCCTCAGTTTGTTCTCTGTATTGGTCTCAGTTTGTCTCTTATGGTTTGCCTCCCTCTCTGTATGAAATTATTTTTTTCCCCTTCCCTTCCCCCATGGTCATCTGTCAACCTGAGAAATATTAGACAACAAATTTGAAGACAAACTTATACAACCACTAGATTGTCCCTGTTTCTGAAAAGATAACTTAAGTATTTATTTTTTGAGATAAAGCATATACTCCTAACAGATCCTGTGTCAAAATGCTAAGCTGTTGTAAGTGTAAATATCAAATGTTGATTCACACCAATATGTTATCTTGAATTATTTTACTGATAGACTTTAGTTATTTAGAGAAACCTTTAAAAACACAGGATCAAGGACACAGAGCATGACATATAAAGAAAAAAGTCAGAAACATGAGGCACTAGTAGACAATATGAATGAGTATGGAAGCACACCAGAGAGGCTAGGTGTGGTCAAGGGAAAGGGAAAAGGGGCAGAAAAATAGGAAGTCAGGGAAAAGTGAAAATGGAAAGCAAAGAAGGGCAACAACTACTTATTTCCCAGTTGGACTGGTTCTCTGAACATATCATGTGTTGTTGTGTTTTGTTTTTGTTTTAATTATTGCTCCCTTTAAAAAAGCCTTGGAATGATAGCTTATGATTGATACACTTGAGTTTCAATTACACATTCAAAAATTGAAAACTAACCAGTTCAGTGTTCTAGATTATTCTTTCAGTTTTATGACAAAAATTTTAAAAGATGGACTTTTACAAAGGAAATGTTCTTTGGTAGCTTTAAATAATACAGACGGATCTCCAAATATTGCCTATAATACACAATTCATTGCATTTTAGCTTCTTACAAATGCTTTAAAATCCCATCTATCCTAGCTATTTTTTCTTAATAACTTTTCTATATATGCATTTTCTTCAACCCTTAAAGATTAGGGAAAGTTTTATATAGTGACTATTTGATTGCATCAGCCTGTGTTTCCTGAAACCCCAACAGATATTTTAATGCTCAAATTGTAAGGCAACACTTTATGTGACTGCATTAAAAACAACAACAAACAACAACAACAACAACAACAAAAAGGTTTTTTAACTACCCTCAAGGCCTTAAAAGGCTTTCTTCCATTGGCATGACTAAAAATATAATATTGATAAAAATAAGCATACGTTTGACATTTATTTGAGGTTACTACATTGGGGGTGAAAGGAGGGAAATACTAAAGAAAAGTAATCTTGTAAAGGAGATATCAGATGAGTATTACATTTTTTTTCCCATTTTGCCTCCTCATTGCTTTGTATGCAAATTACTTTCTGTTCCTACTTCTAAAATTTATCAGTAGAGATTTATTAAAATCTGACTCCTGATTTATTGCATTAATATTTATAAAAACATGTGACAAAGCGTATAGATTTGTGTATATACATGTTTGACCTGTATATATGTATGTATATAAGTATGTATATGTATGTATATATGTGTGTGTATGTGTTCAGTTGTCCAACAACAATAAAAGGAAATCAGATTTGTAATTTAAGACTAGAAACATAACTTACACTAACATCCAGTTTTTTACTGGTAAAGTATTAACTTATAAACAAAATATAAAACATAGTGTGTTTTTTACTCTATTTTCCAATAATATTTTTTGGTGATAATGGTGGTTTTACCGCATTCTAAAGCACTGAAATTCCTTTTAAATTATTAACAGTATGTTATGATAATGCTACCTTCTTTTAGAAAAGCTAAAATGTACACTTTTTTTCAGATTCTAAGATTTATATCAAGATGTGTGTTACAATTGGCATGATTAACAGCATTTTTTTCCTTAGTGATACATAAAATAATAGTGTATCTAACAATAATGCTGTCAAATTCAGTAGAATCCTGTATTAGTATATTTCAATTCTTTAAAAATAGAGAAAACAATGTGGTATAGCAACAGTTAACAGAGTATCCATCTTTTACTGTCAGTAAATACAAGTTTAGCTGTAATGGTTTTATCTAATTTTGTGTAAATCTTGCGAGAACTATTTAAGCAACCAACGTAAAAAAATTTTTCTAAGGCAGTAGTTTATACAAAATTGGATGAAAATGTAGGGACAGGTTAGGTGAGTAACATGTCATCTAAAGTTATGACCCATGCCACCAGCAAAGCCATTCAGCTATTTTTGAATCTGTCCTAAGTGCTACACACCCACACGTTTTTGTCTTTTTCTTTTTCTTTTAGTTCTCTCAAGACACCATGTGTGATTTACAGAGGCTTTTCTTTGCTCCTTTGAGTTTTCTCTGCTTACACTGCCAGTGATAAACATGGTAAGAGAACTATAGGACCATAAGTAGTTGGTCTAGTCTTTTTAGAAATAAGGGTCATCCAATCGTATCCATACACACATTCCATAGATCACTTACCTAAGCTTGTGAGTAATTTTCCTTCCTTTGTTCTTAGAGTTTTCCCAGTGTCTTATAATTTACTTTTTGGGAAAATAATTTTGATCTTTATTAGGAATTTGGAAATGTATATTGCATAATCTTGAGAACTGCTAAGGAAAGTAGGGAAGACTACCCAAGAGAATATTTTAGGAACCAAGAAATTTGTCTGCTGTGTTTTCATTCACTGATGAATGTCCAACCTGAAAAGAACAAAGGAGACATTATTCTGTGTCCTCCACATGTTTTAAGTGAGGGGCAGTAAAATTATGATTATTCAGATGGCTCTAAGGTAAAATTTGCAAATGGATTCAGTTAAAAAGAGCTTGAGATAAATAATCCCAAACTTATGGAATAACAAATCAAGGTTTTATTTCTTCTTTTTGAAAACTGTATTCCACAAACAACTTTATAAAGATATCTTTATCTGAAAACACTGACATTTTTGCTTGTAAGTCACATTGTTGACATTCCATAGAAAAATAAAGGCACAGCAAATATATTACAGAGTGCTATTAAGTAGAAAGCAATAAATGTGAAAGGATGGCAAGTCAAAGTTATATATTAAATAACTAATTTTTATAAAGTTAGAGTATACTTTTTAAGTAAATACATACCATGTATTATAGAAGTATTTAGTAATAACATTGCACATTAAATATTAGAAACTTGTATTGTCAGTACACTTTTTTTTTAAGTGAAAATTAGTTTCCTCTGGCTTCATCCTTGCCAGCTGAAAATGTGACATTGTTATATTCAGAGAGGCGTCCACACACATTCCATGCCAATAACAAAGTACAAGAAACTGAAAATAGCAGGGCAGCATTCTGTTACGTGATATTAAGAATAACACTTCTTCTGGATACACCTCTAAAATAAAAGATGATGGATATTAGAGCGGCATTCAGAAGACTCAACTCAAGTATAATTGGCAGAAAGGACTCATGGGGTGAAGGAACCAAGGTTAAAGAATGTGAGGGGCAGGGTTCTGGTAAGCATTGGGCCAGCCCCAGCATTTCTAACAAAGTGCCCAGGGATCAACTTATCTTGAATATTTTCCAAAGGAACACACATGAATGGACCACACATATACATTTCAATGGAACACATATACATTTGTAATGTCTGCATTTGCAGAATGACTTAATTTTGTAATACATTTTATACATAGACAAGCTCTTAAGAACACTCATAATCTATATTAATCAAAGCCTAGGTGGTTGCTTGAGTTCCGGTTAAGCTTAATCCTTAAGAAAGGGTTCCCTATATACCATGCTCTGCTTTTCCTCTCAGCATCTCCCCCTCAACAAAATGGTAAGAGTTCAGCTGACAACAGGGTAAACAGATTATTGTGTTATTGCTGGCTGATTGCCGGAGTTATTTTGGAGCTTCATAATTCATTTAAAGAGATTTTTGACATTTATGAAATGACTTCTATAATCAACTGACAGTGCAATATCCTATAATTGTTCAATTAAAAATGACTACTAGTGCAGTCATTTATTAGTAGAATCAGATAATTGTCTTGCCACTAAAGAGTACTTCTCACTTTGCACATCAAATGAAAATGTTTGAGTATAAATCTGTGACACAGCAGCCGAAGTCCTGGGGATTTTCAAGTGCATATGTAATTATTACAGACCTCTGAAGTAAATATGGTTTAATGTGATAATCTTAAATGGATTGTGTGTGAGCCTTACAAAATACTTTTCCATGTAAACCAGAGCATCTGTCAGAACGGATAGGAGTTCATTTCCTACCAATATGAAGTTCATGATATTCTTTCCAACACGTAGTTTAACATGTGTACTTAGAACACAGGACAGCATGCTTTTCCCTCAATCCTCATTTATCTTTTTCTCCCCCTGCAGATGAAACTGATTACCAAGGTAAGGAACCAGGAATGGTTGCATTGATAAATCAGTTTCATATGCAATACTGCCCTATTGGGGTCGGCATACAGAAGCTCTGACTTCCAGATACAGACACAGATAGGAATGTAGATCCAGAAAAACAGAAACATTTATACACACACACACACACACACACACACACCAATTTCAAATGTGGAATTTCTCTGAAAATGCTTTGACTCACATTATCACGAACCATCTGTTAAGCTAAATCATAAATCAGTCTTTGATTAAATAATTAAAAAACGAAAAACCCTCACCACACTGAAAACAGAGAACGCGCAGATCATTTAAAGAAATAACTAAATGGAAGAAACAGCAGCAGCCCCCATACAGATAACGATTTCTTTATTTTTCTTTTAAATTAGCATTGTGCCTCTTTGGACAAACTGGCTAAAACTCAAAATTTACATTCAAATAATGATAATTAAGGAAATTCAGAAAGTGCTCAACAGATGGAAGATGTTACTTAATTTGAGGTTGCTACAAAATAGAATTTAGTAGTGTCATTTCAAAGTTGCAGCTTAATTTTAATTTTTAAATAAATAATCAGATTTAGTTGTTTGTTGTTTTCCATTTTATTTGCAGGAAAATGTTTAAAAATTGCTGTCAGTTTCAATTGCTCTCTCGCGCTTTGTTTCTAACCCATCAGCAACCCAAAGAGCATTTGAATCACAGCTGCTTTGGGCTTTTTGTTTTTGTTTCTCTTCAAATTTTTTTTCAAGCCCGTTTTTCTTCTTCTTGTATGGATTTTAGAAAGAGTTTTGATAAAGACAGTCCTGGCAGCTGGATGATAAATATTATTTTCTTAACCTGCCTAGCTTTGTCAGCCACCTGCGACTGCAGCCTGCCACACGTTGGAAGCAGCTCATTAACTTTCCCACAGCTTCCCAGGAGTTTTCCTTGTTTTCTTTCACCTTGGGTGTGTGCTGCCTTCTCACTGAACGGTTAACTATCCGAGTAGGCCGAGTGGGCTTTGGCACCGCGAGCGGAGCACGCTTCAGGCAGCCTCCCTGCTAAGGCTCAAAATCTCTCTTAAACACATTAAGCAGCCCATTTTGGATTGATAGTGCAGTAATTATTCTGCTTCACCCTAAAAACCATCCTGGGGTAATTGGCGCAGAGGAAAATTACCCAGAGTCCTCCACCACCTGGTAGTTAAGGAACGAATCCAGGGAAAGATAAGTGAAGCAGGAAAAAAAATCGGCACTTATTTGATTTTAATCTCACCACTTTGCAAGCATTTAAATTGCCTTAATCAGGTGGTTGGCTTCCAGCCTAGCTGGTAATCTGTTATCAAATTTGAAACTAGATTTTTTAAAATGTCAGTGTAGGCTGAGAATTGAAGTCTATTAACAGTTATGAGCCTCCCTCCCAAACTTCCATAATCTATGTATTAATAATCCTTTTTACAAAGCTGTCAAATATTACTTTATTACAAGTCTGTATTAATAATACGGATGTAAAAGCAGGATTTAATTATTTATTTTTTATTTTTATTTTAAAGTTGAGGGAATATACAATGCTAACATCCTTAACACTGAAATCCTTTTTTTTTTAAAGCAATAGCTTGAGTCTATGGAATAACCTTGATAAATGTAATTGAATTTTTCTTTGATAAGATTAACTAGTGGTAATTGTGAATGGGGAGGTCTGACCCACTCCAAATGAGATGTATGACAAGCTGAAAATAATCAATTTTTCTTTTCTTTATTTGAGCCCAGATTTTTTTTTTTAAATGGAAAGAGAAAATTGGGGCCTTGCAGGATGAAACATTTGTGTCTGAAATGTTTTTGTATACACTGCTTATCTCCCATCTCCTCAGTGTGTCTAATTGTGCTGAGCTTGGTCTAAAATGAGATCAACACATTGAAACCCCAGAAGGCTTAATTAAGGGAGGGACTTAATATGTACCAAAAAGGATTTTTTTTTAAATGTGGCATAAATTTTACCTGCAACATCCTTTACTAAAAGCATCCCAAAATTGTTAGGCCTATTAAATTGCCTTTTTCTTTTTTTAAGAGAGAGAGAGAAGGAAAAAAAGAAGAAAATAATTTTACTTTGAAAATCTTAATTACTGTGATAGCAGGGTTGGGTTGTGCCTTTTTACGATTCCTGTATGATTTGCATTTTGAGTTGAAGTTTTGTTCTTCACAGCACACAAGCCAGCAATCAGGAGCATATAGAAATGGCTTGATAGATTCCCCTTTTAAACATGCTTATAAAACATTTTGCCTATGTAGCTTTTTGTATTACACATTCCATGGGGTTTCTCACATACCAATCAAGAGAGCATATCCCTTTTAATTCATTTTCTCAGAAGTTTAAGGGCTTGGAAATGTATATTAATACAGAACAAATAAATGTTTCAAAAACTGCAGCACTATTGTAAGGAGTTTCATTTGAAAAGCAAAAAATGCTATCATTATTTTTATTCTTCTTTCACGGTTTTTATCTGACCATAGAATTTGAGTAGCTTAGACTACAATAGAGACTGCTCAACAGTTTGGATTCCTAGTTCCCTTCCCGGTTTCTGACTAAGTTCAGGAACCTAAAATCTAGTAGACAATGAAATTAATCACAATGCAAAAAAAAAAAAAAATCACTTGACAAACACTGAATAAAGCCAAGTATACATCAACATGTACGTATTATATACTTCTATATATACTTAAGCAAGGCACAATCAGTATTGATATCTTTTTATTTGTATACATATGGATTTCCTATATTACCCCAAAATTACTCTTATTATTTCTTTATAGCATATTAAATTCAACTAAACATAATAAACATTGCTTGCCTCTTTTCGAAGATGAGAGCTCATTAAAACTTGGTCGTTGTTAGATTTTGTATCTTCAGGTTGAGACATTTCACTTTGAAATGAAATAAGTTTTAACATGTTTTGGTTTGTTTTGTTTTGGTTTGGTTTTGGTTTTTTTGACACCTCCAAGAAAGAATTTAGGTAAAGTTATAATGGATGTTTTCTTCCTCCCATATATGAGCATGATGCCACCAACACCTTCAAAATAGAAATAGAATATTTGGGCTTTAAGCTACTGCCATAAGAAACTGATACATAATGTATCTAAATTGTAATTTCTTAGGGTTAACATCAGCTAATTCTTGTATGAGATTATGTTCAATGTCATAGTTTTTCCAGTCCATCATAACATAGAGTAGTCTCTGGCTGAAATTGCCCATTACTATCCCTCTAGAAAGTTCACTTGCTTTACCTCATCCTCTCACTTACCATTTTTGATACCTTAGGAATGGCCTGCATTTCAGACAAGTTTCTCATTGACATTTATTCTAGGTCAGTGTATGTCACATAATATTAAAAAGAGAGGAATCTTTGGAAACAAAAAGTACTCCTTCACATACAGATTTAGAGACGTAAAGGCTATATTTAATTCTTTCTTAGTTTTGAGGACATGATTGTTTTCATCTTCAAGTATTTAAAGTATTTTGTGGAAGAGAGATGAGATTTGTTTTGTATGCCTCAAGAGATGGAGGTTGGGCCACTGAGAACAAGTTACATGGAGAAAGACATCAGCTCAGTATAAGAGAGAACTTAGTGACTGTCAAAATCATGCAGAGATAGAATGGGCTGCTTTGGAAGAGTGACTTCTCTGTCACTGGAGATGTCCAAGGAGAGACCAGAAACTACGTGGTGAGATTATCCTAGAAAGAGGGTAGAGATGGGGTTAGAATATGTGACCTTTACTATTCTTTCAAACTCTGAGATCCTAAGATTGTGTAATCATATACTAGACTGCCTGGATTTTTACTGAGTGAAAGTAATTATTTTTAAGTAATTTTTAAACTATTTTGGTACTATTTTGAAGGGTATAAAAATAGATTTACTGTAAAGAGCACAATACAAGATCTTTGATAAGATTAATCAGTCCAGGCCGGGATCGGGGTCAGAGTTAGTATGTATGTTAAGAGAATTACGGAATAAACCTATGCAATCATCCTTTTAATCTCAAACTTTGTTATTGTGTTAAACCAAAATTTAAAAACCTAACACCTGTTAGCACAGAGCACTTGAAACCCATGCCTAAGACCAAGGGGTCAGGAAAAATGGAAGTCCAAGTAAACATGATACTAGAACTCATTTCAGTAGGGAGAATCATACCTTGTTCAGCTAATATATTATGAACATCACTATTTATTTGCCAAGCCATCATCTCAATCCTAGAGGTAAAAATAAAAATAATGTATTTCTCTCTTGCCTTTAAGAAATCAATATTTTGAGGGGCGCCTGGGTGGCGCAGTCGGTTAAGCGTTCGACTTCAGCCAGGTCACGATCTCGCAGTCTGTGAGTTCGAGCCCCGCGTCAAGCTCTGGGCTGATGGCTCGGAGCCTGGAGCCTGTTTCTGATTCTGTGTCTCCCTCTCTCTCTGCCCCTCCCCGTTCATGCTCTGTCTCTCTCTGTCCCAAAAATAAATAAAAAACGTTGAAAAAAAAATTAAAAAAAAAAAAAAGAAATCAATATTTTGGGGCACCTGGATGGCTCAGTCAGTTGAGCATCCGACTTCGGCTCAGGTCATGATCTCACGGTTCGTGGGTTCGAGCCCCACATCAGGCTCTGTGCTGACAGCTCAGAGCCTGGAGCCTGCTTCGGATTCTATGTCTCCCTCTCTCTCTGCCCCTCCCCTGCTCATGCTCTGTCTCTCTCTTCTTCAAAAATAAATAAATATTTTAAAAAATTGAAAGAAAAAAAGAAATCAACATTTTACTTGGAGAAATAGATATTTGAGCAGATAAATTATGGTACATCATGGTAAATATCACAAGAGAATATGACCTAAATTATTGAAGAGGCCAAAGGAGGGAACTCCTTTGGAAAATTGAGGCTACTTTGATGAAATAGATATGTCATGTTGAATCAGTAGAAGTAGATAATTAATGATATCCTATGGGTTAAAGGTGGTACTTATTTCAAAAGAAAAATACAGAAATAAGTTTAAAGGACTATGCCTCTACTAGAGAATTCTGAAGGTAATTCCCTTGTGACTAATTATAATAGTATAACAATAGCTAACATTTATTACACACTTATTATGCACCAGCCATTGTTCTAAATGCTTACTTGCATTAACTCTACTGTTCCTCGTAACAATCATGGATGTGTTATTACATTTTATTTATGTATTTATTTATTATGTGTTATTTGCATTTTATATGTGAGAAATCCAAGATACTGACAGACTAAGTGACTTGTTCAAGGTCAGGTCACAGAACTAGAAAGCAGAGGGAGGATATAAACTGAAGCAGTAAGTCTCCTGAGTCCAATATAGTAAGGTTTTTATTTCCAAGAAACGATTTTATGATGGACCAATATTAAGCACTCTGTTTTGAATAGTATTTTTTTGTAAAATTTTTCTTCAGTATATCAAATGTCTAAAATACTATCCTGCTGCCCAGAACCACTTCACTCTTTGTGCATTACGAAGTTAGCTGGTTCTAAGCTCCATAGCAATATATCCTTGAGAGCAAACAAGAACTGGCTTACTTTATTCCTCAGCTTTTGACAACCTTTATTATTTCATTTATCTGCTATTCATAGCGAGATGTAAACATCTTACTTCCCTGTGTGATCCTCATATCAACAGTGGGTCAGTTTAAAATATTGGGAATCAATATGTTATAAAACATCAGCCAGTACTAAAAAGGCAGGCCCAGAGAAAATTCATTGAATGTCAAATAAAAAATAAACATCAACAGTTAAAAATGTAATAAGATAATAAATAAAAGCAGGGAATTAAAAAAAATTTCTTAACCCAAAAAGCAATTTGACAAGTAAGATATACCTATATTAAACACAAAGCCGCTTACAGTACAGGGAGCAATGAATTTTTCATGCAGGTAGACAGAACAATTCTTTTCTAAATTTAATAGACAGAATACATGACATTAGTGCCATTGATGGTGGGGTTTGGGACCCAAGAAAGGAGGGGCACTGGAGCCTCTGTGAAGACATTAGTTAGCCCAGAGTCTACATTTTTTATTGATTTGTGTAGACACTTAAGACTAAATGTTTTTATATTCAGGATCTCTTTTTCATCCTAGATATGTATGCATATATTTCTCACATGCAGGTCCTCAGCTCTGTTTTTATTTTTCTTAGTTTCATACCTTCTCATCCCTGTCCTTCAAACTTGCACAAGCTGATCCTGCTGTCAGTTACTCAGTCAGTCTGCACCCATCTGTGAGACATCTTTTTATTGACCTATCATTGAATCCACAATTCTATAGAAAGTCCTACAAAAAGTGACAAAAGAAGTAGGGCATCGCATTCCTTTTGGGCTGCTTAAAATTTAATGTGCAATGGCTAATGATCAAAAGGAAACAAATAATATCCTTAACCATGTTGCCTGGATAAAATAGTCAGGAAGGCAGTGGTCTAGAAGGGAGTGAATGTGGTCCTGCAGTCCTCTTGATGCACCCAGTGAAAAATACACTACCAAACCCATTTGCCCATATACTGGGATTTAACAAATATTTCCTCCCTTCACTGTTGCTTTTAGGCTGATATACATCTCTAGGAACATAGCCTTCCACATGGGCTTCTTTTTTCCCTAGCTACTCTTTCTTTTGACCCCAAGTGCTTGCTGCACCCACAAGTCTCCTAAAGTGAAATAAAAGCGTAAGTTTAAAGAATGAACCTCTCATTGTGAAAGGTCAGAGATCAGAGTATTCACACAACATTTTAGTTTTGTTGGTAGTTTTGACAGACTATTTGCCCATAGCAACCACAAATATATATTAATTTATTCATGTGTTTACTCATTTATTATTTTTGAGCCTCTCTTGTGTCTTAGGCACTATGCACATTTCTGGAGAAAATGTCTGACTCCTACCCTCAAGATCCTTATACTCCAATGGGCGAAAGGTGTGTGTATGTGTATGTGTTGCATATTTGAATATGGTGAATAAAGAAATATAGTTCTGCAGAGAGTATTATAGGAATTACATTGAAACAGCACCAACAAACCTGGGATATGATAGGAAGGGTCTGAAAATTGTCTTGGAGATTAAATCTGCACCCTGACCTATATGAAGAATAGGAAGTGGCTTTTATAAGCACAGAAACCATGAGCAACACCTGTAGCCGGCTTCTGTGAGGAACATAAGCAATTTAGGTTGTAGCAGCATAAATAGCAAAGCAGAGAGTAGCAAAGAATGAAGGTACAATTGAAAGCCCAAGTCAAATCACAAAGAGCCTTGGATGCCCTGCTGTGTAGGGCATGGAGTAGGTATGCTCTAGTGGTATTGGGGGCTGGCAGTGGAATGAATGGTCTGGGAAAAGGAGAAAAGTGGGAGAGGCCAAAGGTAAGAGTTATGGTTAGGAGACTCTTTACTATAGTTCAGAGATAATGAAGGCCTGGCGTAAAGCTGTGGCCATGGTGGTAGTAAAGAGACAATAAAGCCAACACATATGTAGTTCAAATTCCTGCAATTGCTGAGTGTTAAGAGTGAGGGAGAAATCATGAGTTACTTTCTATAAGAAATGTTGGCCACTGGACAGGCTATCAGTTAAGATAGGATCTATAAAAAGGACAAAGCAAGTTTATTGGAAATATTAAGTTCAGATGTGTTATTAGGATATACTAAGATAATAAGTACCTAAAGGAGCTGAAAGGAGATTATATATAAATAGGATGTCAAGCATATGTAGGTGATAATCAGAACTCTGAGATTATATAAAGTAATCTAAAAACAGTGTGTACAATAAAAAAGGCCATGGTCCAAGGTTGGGGACATCAACATTTAAAGGACATATTAAAAATGAAGTCCCTAAGGAGGAGACTGAAAAATCTGATAATGGTATCCTAGAATACAAGGATAGTTTCAAATAGAAAGGTGGTGATCTGCAGAGTCAAGAATTTGAAGCAAAAAAAAAACTTGTTGAAATGAAGACTACAAACCCACTTGTTACATTTGGCAATTAGGAACCCTTACTGATTGTAAGAACACCAGATGCAAGAAATAGATATGGGCACCAGACTGTGGGTGAATATATATGAACATGTGAGTATATGTGTCTCTCAGAAATTTGGGATGAATATTGAAGGAACAAATATGTTAAATTGAATTAAGGGGGGAGGTTATTATAGTTGATGAGAAAGACTTGAGGTGATTATCATTTGAAGAATAGGGCGAGGTGGGATATGGCCTTTATAGATAGAAGAGAGAGGAGATGACAGCTAGAACAAGATCCAAAACAGGAGATAAGGTGATAGAATTAAGGGCAAAGATCAAGTTGCTGGTCTTAAACAGGATGGGGAAGATGTCCGTCTCTGAGACTATAGGGAAGGATGATAGAATGGATGTAGCACAGATGATTTTATAGTTAGTGAGGTGAGAAATTGATTAGCATCATTCCTGAAGCCCTCAGATGTGGATCACCAACAGTGAAAGAAAAGAAAGTTGGGTTGGGGCGCCTGGGTGGCGCAGTCGGTTAAGCGTTCGACTTCAGCCAGGTCACGATCTCACAGTCCGTGAGTTCGAGCCCCGCGTCAGGCTCTGGGCTGATGGCTCGGAGCCTGGAGCCTGTTTCCGATTCTGTGTCTCCCTCTCTCTCTGCCCCTCCCCCATTCATGCTCTGTCTCTCTCTGTCCCAAAAATAAATAAAAAACGTTGAAAAAAAAATTTAAAAAAAAAAAAAAAAGAAAAGAAAGTTGGGTAGAGAGATTAGGAAAAAGGGGGAATTTTTAGAATAGTCTTTTTGAAGAAAGTAAGAGACCTGGTCAAATAAAACACTGATGAGCAGCCAAGAAAGTCAAGCAAATTTTTCAAAGCATAGATTTGCAGTGTTGCTAACTAGGGGGAATATATTATTATGGAACAGATCTCAGTGTTCACATATAAGGTCTAGGAAGACCCTCTAGAGTATTTAATTTGTGCTGCAATATGCTAGGCAGATGTGGCTGGGAGGTAGTCATCTCTTCAGCCATTTGTGAAGGTAACCCTTGTTCAGTTTAGCCTGCTTCTTAGAAGCAGCACGTTCACCTCTTAACCACTAGCTTCCAATGGCCTGCATTGTGTTGCCCTGATCTCCATCCTGAACCCTTGCCCAAACCAACACCCTTGCCCATACACTCTGCCTCTGCTTACTTCTTCTCTAAGATATTATAAATTGGCCATTTAGAAATATGCTTTCAAAAACCTGGCAAGTTGTAACTGAATCTGGCCTTTGGTCCACATTTATCCATCTTATGAGCTCTACTCCAAAACAGAGCTTACGTCTATTCATTTCTCTTTCCTCATTAGAATCACCTTAATTCAAGCCACCATCAGCTCATCTAGATGATGGTCACCATTTTCTAACCAATCTCCTCATGCCAACCTTGTCTCTTTTTAACTTTCTCTTAACAGCTTAGTGATCACATTTAAAATATCATAGGGGCGCCTGGGTGGCTCAGTCGGTTGGGCGGCCGACTTCAGCTCAGGTCATGATCTCGCGGTCCGTGAGTTCGAGCCCCGCGTCAGGCTCTGTGCTGACAGCTCAGAGCCTGGAGCCTGTTTCAGATTCTGTGTCTCCCTCTCTCTGACCCTCCCCTGTTCATGCTCTGTCTCTCCCTGTCTCAAAAATAAGTAAAATGTTAAAAAAAATTTTTAAATAAAATATTATAAAAATGATGCTTTACCCCTGGATCCTCTTGCACTTAGAATAAACACACATTTTTTTTTAATCTGACATATAAATTCCTACAGGGCAGAGCACCCACCTGTCCTGGACCTCATGTCCCACCATTTGTGTCCTTGCCTACAATGTTCCCAGCCACACTGATCTGACATTTTCCAGAACTCACCAAGCACATTCCTGTCATAAGGACTTTGCATTGATTTCTCCCTCAACCCAGAATACCCTTCCATCTTCTCTTCATATGGCTGACTCTTTCTCATGCTTCAGCTCCCAGTTTGAAGGCTACCTTTCTAGAGAAAATTTTATTACTCTATTTGATATACACGACCTCTCCACCCTTCCATAGCTCTGCTATGTCATACCTTTGTCTTAATAAAATGTGTTATTGCATACTAAGTTTCATAAATAAAACAGTGTCATTAATGTATTTTACCACTTGTTTTATCTCTTTCTCACTAGACTGTAAAATCTTTGGGGTGGAAACCATGTCTGTCTTATATAGTATTGTAACACCAGTTTCTAGCAAACTGTCTAACTGAACACCTAGTACACTGTCCAAAATGCCAGCTCATTTTGATGAAAAATGATGAGCAAATGAGCCTGATAGCTGTCAAATGCATAGTATTCATTTTGCTGATCCTATCTCGAGGATTTGACAATGTTGTTCAATTTTTCCTTCTTGAAGCCCCTTTAGCTTGGATTTTTGCAACATCATGCATTACTGGTATTCTTACTTCTTGGAACACTTAACTGTCATTTGCAGTTCCCTTCCCCCATAGACATCCCTTAACTGTTAGCATTTTTGGAGATTTGCCTTTATCCTTTTACTGTTCTTAGTCATTATATGTTTCCAAGATACTCTGAACTATGGTCACCAGATTAACGAATGCTATATGCTAATAATTGCCTTTCTCCATCATGTGGTTAAAGCTATTTATCCAGATGCCCAGTATTCCAAATTGATTATTTCTAAATTTTCTAAAACTTAAGATTTCTAAAAATATACATTCATTTTTCCTTATACCTCAATGCTGTTTCTGCCTTTATATCTCCTGTGGCATCACCCTCCATCTAGTTACCTAAGTCATCTATTCATTTATTCGTTTTCTCAGTAAATATTTATCAAGTGATTTCTATGTGCCGGGCACTATTCTAGGAACTTGGAATAGGTACCTCAGTGTGTAGAACAGTTACATACGCATACACAGACACACAAAACTGCCTAGATTCATCTTAGAATCCTCCTTTTTTTCTTTTGCCACTTCCTATTTCTTGTTGGTAACCCAGTTTTGTAAATACTTGTACACACAAACTCTGAATTTATTCCATTTTCTCCCTCCTTCTCTATTGGCCTTAGTTCAAGTCCTTATCATTTCTAGCATTACGGTAACTTTTTAATTGGTCCATATGCTTCTAGGTTACCCTACAATACACCTCCAAAATACAGGGTGAATCATTCTAAAATGCAGATCTTGCCATGATCCTTCACTAGATTAAAATCTTAGTGAATCTTCACCCCTACAAAATGAATATTTTGTTTATACATCTACCAAAATCAAGTCCAGGGGACTGAAGCAGACCAAGTCAAAATAAGAATTATATAAAAGAAGGAGAGTAAAGAGCCCTAGATGAACATTCCAAATATTTCAAAGTTATTATTACAGCACATCATCATAATATGAAATGTGCTGGCACCAGCTGGAATAGACCAAGCAGATCCAATCAATTTATGCATGTATTTTTTCATCATAGAAATACTGCTTTCATTTTCTCTCTATCATTCTTTGTGCTTGTTATACTTTCTTATTTTATACTATTTGTTAAATTATTAAGTTTAATTTTAACTTCCAATTCCTGATGATTCATGAATACACTGAACAAAACAGTTCTCTGATAAAGATTTGTATGGGTCATGCTTGCTGTTTGTACTAAGTATATGTGTCATAATAAAAAAGCTCTATTTATATACATAATTTTCACTTCAACCTCAATTTTCTTTTAAGAAAACTTTATAACAAATAACAATTTATCTATTGGGCCAATGTTGAATTTATCTTGATTGTTACTTAATGAATAGGGCACACCAAATCACTCTACTTGTCTTGAATTTTTGGAATGACATGTTATTTATAAAATTATGACTTATTTTGAACCAGAAATAATCTTACTCTTCAGTCACCTTGATATTTTTTTTTAATTGGTGGTATACCTGATATTATACACATAGGTTGTCTTATTTGAAGGACATCATACATAAAGCCATATCAGCCATTGTTTTTCTTGGTTGGCAGAATCAATCAATCCACCTATCAATCACTACTTATTAGGTGCCAACCTTGAGCCTGGCATTGATCCAGTTCTGTGCATTAGTGAAACAACAAGTACAAAAAGGGGATAATAAGATGATAAATTCCAAATTATAAAATGTGTTTATTTTTTTTATTTTCACCAATATGGACTGTGTGAATAATTTTTTCGTATAAAACAATCTTTGTAAGAAGCATTATTTTCAGTCGAAAAGATGAAAGGTATTATTTAGAATATGGTATTATATAAACCATGGCATTCAGATCTCTTCAGAGAAAACTGTCCTAGAGCTTTTGTGCTGTTTAGTATCTTTCTATAATGATTTACTATTGAACAGTGAACCATTACCTCCATACTATAAGTCACAGCATTGTCTTACTGGCCATTGTAGGAGGTCTCTTTGGAGGTTGATTTAGGTGCCTGGTATTTAGAAGGCTAGTTGGGAAAGAACTAATTCTGAGCTCTGGGCTCTTCCTCAGTAGACTCCAAGAACCCATTGTTTCATGTGATTCTGCATGTACTTGCAACATCCACTTGAGCTCTGAACTTGAGAGTTCAAGTAATCCCCATAGCGCTTAGTCCCAAGAGACCAAACAGAAAGTCAAAGGAGCAATGCTTTTGCTAAATCAACAAAAAGCACTTACTGAAGGTTAGCTAAGATCTTTATATATAAACTAACCTCTTCATCTACATTCTCTGATCATACTTCTCACAGATTCAAAATTTGAATTGGATGAGGAAATAAAAAGTGAAAGAAGCTTCTTTAATGTGTGTGTGTGTGTGTGTGTGTGTGTGTGAGCACGCGCGTGCATGTTTCAGGGCTTTCTCACTATATGAGTTAGTTAATGGACTCAAGTCACTATATTCCAAAGGGTTTCCAATAAGCAGAATCCTCTATACATCTAATTATATCATCAGTAAACAACTTTT